>NW_028270158.1:4175778-4468278 GCF_037043375.1 Chiloscyllium plagiosum
GGAGGTGGTTATGTCATGGTCATTTTTTTTACTCCCTTGTGGGATGTGGGTGTCACAGGCTGGCCAGCACTTATTACCCATCCCTAGTTGCCCGTTGAAGCAAGTGGTACAACTGAACTGCTAAGCCATTTCAGAGGGCAATTAAGAGTTAACCACATTGTGAGAGTGTGGACTCATATGTAGGCCAGACCAGGTGAGGAAGACGGATTTCCTTCCCTGAAGGACAACAGAGAACCAGATGGGTTATTCGGACAATAGTTTTATGGTCATCAGTAGATTCTTAATTCCAGATTTTTAGAAAAAAATTGAATTCAAACAGTACCATCAGGATTTGAATCAGGGTCCCCAGACATTACCTGAGTTTCTGGATTAATAATCGAGTGATAATATTGCTACTGAAAATGTGTTGCTGGAAAAGCGCAGCAGGTCAGGCATCATCCAGGGAACAGGAGAATCGACGTTTCGGGCATAAGCCCTTCTTCAGGAATGCCCGAAACGTCGATTCTCCTGTTCCCTGGATGCTGCCTGACCTGCTGCGCTTTTCCAGAAACACATTTTCAGCTCTGATCTCCAGCATCTGCAGACCTCACTTTCTCCTCAATGATAATATTGGTAGGCCATCATATTCTTGTAATGTCACTGGACAGCAGCATCTATAGTCCTCACTTTCTCCTAATAGTCCAGGACTCCAGGCCAGTCTTCTAGAGATGTGTGTAAAAAACTCACCATGGCAGAGTCTGAAGTAAATTTTTACAAAGCCTGGAGTAGAAAACTTAGCCTGATGGTGATTATGTAACTAATATTATCAATTGTCATAAATATTTCTCCAACCCACCCCTCACCACTCCTGCTCTCCAGCTTTGGCCACCTGCAGAGTTTTGTGTAGCTACAATGTCCTTGCAAAGACACCAACAAAAGTGGCTTGTCAAGAATGGTTTGAGAATAAAGGTGTGCACTGATCTGTCTGCTCCTGTTATCTGAAACACCTTTGTATCACAGTAGTGTCTTGCTTGAATTTGTACAGGCAGAGGGTCAGTGTGGGTGAAAAGTCTGTCACTTGCATTTGCCTCACTCCGACAATATCAGGGAAGCAACTTGTCTTTTTATAAAAACAACAAAGAATTGCGGATGCTGGAAATGAAAAATTGCTGGAAAAATTCAGCAGGTCTGGCAGCATCAGTGGAGAGAAAGCAGAGTTAACGTTTCAGGTCCAGTGACCCTTCCTCTTTCTCTCTGGCTGACATGATGTGGGGGTGCTAATGTTGGACAAAGTCCAAGGTCCCACGGCACCAGGTTATAGTCCAACAGGTTCATTTAATATCACAAGCTTTCAGAGCGCTGCCCCTTCATCAGTTGATGTGGTGAAAGAGCAACACTCCAAAAGCTTGTGATTTTAAATAACCCAATTGGGCTATAACCTGGTATCATATGACTTGTGTCACTGGCTTATCATTACCTGTCCATTTGTCTGCCTGAGTGCCTTGCTCTCTCATATCCATCTCCACTTATTGTTCACATCTTTAACCCTCACCCCACCCCGTGTTCAGCATATGTACCACCTTTTATAGCTACCATCAGTCCTGAAGGTGGTCATCGGACATAAAATGTTGGCTTTGCATTCTCTCCACAGATGCTATCGAAAAGTGAGGCGCTGGAAAAGGACAGCAGGTCAGGCAGCATCCGAGGAGCAGGAGAATCAACGTTTCAGATGCTGCCTGACCTGCTGTATTTTTCCAGTGCCACACTTTTCGACACTGACTCTCCAGCATCTGCAGTCCTTACTTCCTCCTCTCCACAGATGCTGCCAGACCTGCTGAGTTTCTCTAGAAATTTCTGTTTTTAGGTCAAGAAAGAGGTTGTCTTGGACCTGGTAATGAGGCAGGTATCCTGAATAATCTTTGAGTGAAGGATTGCCTCAGATGCAGTGAGCCGGGCACGGTAAAAATTGACCACTCATTTTAAGAATGAGAAACTGATCAGAAGCAACTGTGCTGAACTTAGATAAGGGTAATGACGAAGGAGTGAGGGCAGAGTTGGGTGGGCGAGGCTGGGAAAGGAGGTTAGGAGAAAAGCTGACTGTCAACATAGTAGATATTTAAGAAAATAGTTCATTGCTCATAGCAAACTTATATATCAAATGAAAAAGGAGCATTCTAGCAAAGAGATAAATCATATTTGGTTTATCAATGAATTTAGGGAAAAAAATTAAAACATTCCTGTGGTTTAACATTGGCCTTTGCCGCATTGTTTGGGAATTTATTAAAAAGAACGAAAGATGACTAAAATATAGAAGGAGCAGCTAAACAATGAGGTTAAAGGAACAAGTAATATCAACACAGATCGTAAGAGTTTCTTTAAATATATGAAGTGGAAGAGAGAGGTCAAGGTGAATATAAACTCCTTAGAAAACGAGATGGGGGAATAGTAAGGGCAAACCAGGATGACAGAGGAATTGAATCAAAACCCCAGTCTTCACAGTAATAACATTGAGAGGATGACACAATGTGTCCGCAGAGGGATATAAACAGGTTAATCAAATGGGCAAAACTTAGCAGATGCAATATATTGTGGGAAAATGTGAGGTTCTGCACTTCGGCAGCAAGAATAGAGGGGCTGAATATTATTTAAATAGAAAAAAACGCGCGGAAAGCGAGACAGAGGGATTTGGTTTTCCTTGTGTATGAATAAAAAAAGCTATTATCCAAATTCAGTGGGAAATAGGGAAATGGAATGTTTGCCTTTATGAAAGAGACTGGAATATGAAAAAAGAAACTCTTACTCAAACTATACAGGGCATTAATTAGATCACATCTGGCATACCGATCACTTTTAGTTCCCTTGTCTAAGGCAAGATAGACTGATGTTGGACACAGTCCAGAGAAGGTTCACTCGGCTGATAACAGAATCTCGGAATTGTTATGCACAGCGAGAGGCCGTTCAAGCTCATTGTGATTACACCAGTTCTTCAAAGCTGTATCATTTCCTCATGACAACCTCCTGCCTTTTCCCCATATCCCTGCCCACCATTTCACTCCAAATAACCATCCAATGCCCCTCTTGACTGTCTCAGTTGAAGCTGCCTCCTTCACATTTCCAGGCAGTGCACTCCATGCCCTGACCACTCGCTGGGTGACGCCATGTTTTCTCACTTCACCTTCTTCTCAGTTCACTTTGATTACATGCTCTCTTTTTATCCTTTTCTGAGTGGGAAGAGTTTCTGCCTATCGAGTCTGTCCAACCTGCTCATGATTCTGGAAGCTCTCCATGAAATATCCTCTCTGTCTTCTTCTCTCCAAGGAGAGCAGTCCCATCTTCTTCAATCTACCCTCATCACTGAAGGTTCGCATTACTCAGGCCTGCCTTATCCATGATGTCCACACTCTCTCCCATCACAGGTATGGAGGGATCTTCCTCAGGGAAGAGCGTTGAGTAGGTGGGGAAGAATGGTAGAGAAAGTGAGGACCGCAGAAGCTGGAGATCCGTGTGGTGCTGGAAAGCACAACCAGTCAGGCAGCATTCAAGGAGCCTGATGAAGGGCTTATGCCCAAAAAATTGATTCTCCTGCTCCTCGGATGCTGCCTGACCTGCTGTGTTTTTCCAGCACCACCCTCTCGACTTAGAAGAATGGGAGGAGACCTTACTGAAAAGTCTGAGATTCCTAAGGCTTGGCAGGTTAGCTGTAGAGTGACTGTCTCCCCACTGTGCGGCAGTTTAGGACCAGACAGAATCATCTCAAAATAAGGGGTTGTACATTTGACAGAGATAAGGAGGAATCCTTTTCTCAGAGTGTAGTGCGTCTGTAGAATTCTTTACCACAAAGGGCTGTTGAGGCTGGGTCATTACGTATATTCAAGGCTGAGAGAGACAGATGTTTAATCAGGAAGGGAATCCCCCACACCCCCACATTTATCCCTCAGCCTCCTCCTCCCACTCCCCACACTACATTTATGATAAAGGGCTTATGCCTGAAACATCGATTCTCTTGCTCCGTGGATGCTGCCTGACCTGCTGTACTTTTCCAGTGTCACACTTCTACACATATCAGATATCTACGGAGCACCAGGTAATTCACTACTGAGAATCATAGAGTCATAGAGATGTACAGCATGGAAACAGACTCTTCGGTCTAACTTGTCTGTGCCAATATCCCAACCCAATCTAGTCCCACCTGCCAGCACCCGGTCCATACCCCTCCAAACCCTTCCTGTTCATATACCCATCCAGATGCCTTTTAAATGTTGCAATTGTACCAGCCTCCACCACTTCCTCTGGCAGATCATTCCATACCCGTACCACCCTCTGCGTGAAAATGTTACCCCTTAGGTCTCTTTTATATCTTTCCCTTCTCACCCTAAACCTATGCCCTCTACTTCTGGACTCCCCGACCCCAGGGAAAAGACTTGTCTATTTACCCTATCCATGCCCCTCATGATTTTATAAACCTCTATAAGGTCACCCCTCAGCCTCCAACGCTCCAGGGAAAACAGCTCCAGCCTAGTCAGCCTCTCCCTAAAGTTCCAACCCTGGAAACATCCTTGTAAATCTTCTCTGAATGTTTTTCACAGAGATTAATAATCATACCATGAAGTTCATGTGAAGGTGTCTGTAACTAAATGTTTCTCGGGTTTTGTTTTGAGAAGCACTGACATAGGTTTTAACAGCTGGGCTGTTGGTCTGTACTTCAGTTTGTGTGTGAAATGTGCAGGAGATTGGTTGGAAACTGTTGATGTGAATTTCACCATTGCAGCAACTGATGTAATCTGACACATTAACAGAGTAGAGCATTAGTCAAGGACGGTTATGTTAACATAAAAGCATGTTCACCTCTTTGAAAAGTTACAGCAGCAACTTAATTATACAGTATGCACTTCTATTTTTGATCATATTATTGATCATACAATCATACAGTAAACTCTGTCAAGTCTCTTACTGACCCAGTCTGTAATTCTTAATTGATTAGTTCTGCTAACAGAAACCTGGTGCATCCTGGGCTCTTTGTCCCCTTGCTTCAATCTGGTATCAACAAGATTTTCAATTCAACCATGATGGAGTATGATTTCAACATCTACAGAACAGAGTCTGCTCACACGATCCATGCCTAATCCTACACATTCTCAACTTACAGCACTGCACCAGCAGCAGCTATGTTTTCAGCTGCCTGCTTCCTGAGGTCTCAGATTCCTGACCTCAGTTACACTGTCTCTCCAACTCCCCCTCCTCTTTTAGGATGACCTTTTGACTTTGACAAAGCTTTTGGTCAGCTGTCCCAACACCTCTCTTTTTCACTATCAGCCAAATGTTGTTTCTGCTTCTCAAGGAGAAAGTGAGGGCTGCAGATGCTGGAGATCAGAGCTGAAAATGTGTTGCTGGAAAAGCGCAGCAGGTCAGGCAGCATCCAAGGAACAGGAGCCCTTCTTCTCTGCTTCTCAAGGGCCTGGAAGACATCATTACAGTTAAAGCATTATTCTCTTCACCAATACATATATATTCCAAAGTGTTTTTATAGAATGCATTCGCTTTAATTTCGATGACTATTTTTGGGGGAGCAGTCAGTGTCCACCATCTACAAGACACAAGTCAGGAGTGTGGTGGAAAACACCCCACTTGTCTGGATGGGTACAGCCCCAACAACTCTCAAGAAGCTCGACACCATCCAGGACAAAGCAGCCCAACTGATCAGTACCACATCCGCAAGCATCCACTCCCTCCATCACCAATGCTCAGTAGCAGCAGTGTGTACAATCCACTTGATTGGCACGGCATCTACAACCATTTAATCCCTCCACCAGTGGCACTCAGTAGCAGTAGTGTGTACCATCTATAAGACATACTGGAATAATTCATTAATGTTCCTTAAGGAGAAAGTGAGGTCTGCAGATGCTGGAGATCAGAGCTGAAAATGTGTTGCTGGAAAAGCGCAGCAGGTCAGGCAGCATCCAGGGAACAGGAGAATCGATGTTTCGGGCATAAGCCCTTCTTCAGGAATTAATGTTCCTTAGATAAGACAGATACATGACAACACCACAACCTGCAAGTTCCCTCTGAGCCACTCATCATGGGAAATACCATTCCTTTACTGTCCCTGAGTCTGGGTTTTTGTTTAACTCATTGATGGGGCGTGGGGGTTGCTGACTGGGCCAGCATTCGTTGCCTGTCGCTCGTTGCCTTTCAGAAGGTGACAGTGAACTTTCTTCTTGACCCGCTGCAGTCCACAAGCGAGAGATTGACCCACAATGCCCTGAGGGAGGGAATTCCAAAACATTGTTCAGGTCTTGCCGCATCTGCACATGAACTGCTTCAGTATCGGAGGTGTCACAAATGGTGCTTAATGTTGCTCGCTGTGATCAATTTGATATTATTTTCAGAGAGAGAAATCAGAGTCAACATTTTAGGTTGAGTCACCCTAAGGGAGTTAAAATGTTAACTCTGATTTCTCTCCACAGATGCTGCCAGACCTGCTGAGCTTTTCCAGCAATTTCTATTTTTGTCTCCGATTTACAGCATCGGCATTCTTGTGGTTTTTATTATTTTTAGGGGCTCC
Source organism: Chiloscyllium plagiosum (assembly GCF_037043375.1). NCBI lineage: Eukaryota > Metazoa > Chordata > Chondrichthyes > Orectolobiformes > Hemiscylliidae > Chiloscyllium > Chiloscyllium plagiosum. The sequence continues at coordinate 4,182,320 of NW_028270158.1, forward strand.
GATGCAATTCTCAGGCAATGATAGTAGCAATGGTTAATAACGTGGGAGGCAACTTACCCCAGGCCATTTCAGCTGATGATATAAACCTGCCTCGATTTATCAAGAGGGTTCCGGTGTTTGTGAATGATTGGAGCTAAAAAAAAAAAAAGCAGATTTATGACGCATCTCTGGGTTTTAATCAGAATATAATCTTTGAAAGAATCGACCAATTCGTTCTGAATAATAAAGTGACATTTTGTCACATAACTTAATAAAGGATGTAGCTGATCCATGGCAGTAATGTGCTGGGAACACAGAGCTGCACTCAGGCATTTCATTAGTATTTTGTTTAACATGGACTTTTGCTCCACTTGATTGACACGATGACCCTCCCTTGGGCACAACGGCCAAAAGCCTGTCTCTTAAAATCACTCACCAGTTGGAATTGAGGGCGAGGTACAAACTTAGCCTTTCTCTTGTAATTACAGAGAGATAACAAGGTTATTGGTGTGAGCAAGATTAAACTGTTGGGAAATGCAGATCTAGTTCCCATGCAAACTTCACTGATCAAATGACGAAGCAAAGTGAATCGATTTGTACAGGTGCATTACGCACTCCATTTAGCAGATTGTTAACATCAGGTAACACTCAAGGAGTCAGGAGGGTCTGAGAATGGGTGTGAAGACAGAGGAGAGAATTAGAAATTAGCAGGTTGTTAACCTATGAGAGAGATGGCGGATGGGGAGGGTGGAAGGAGTTCGGAGGTTGGGGAAGAGTGAGCAGTCACACCACACCAGGTTATAATCCACAGCTTTCTTTAAAATCAGCAACACTCCAAAAGCTTGTGTGTTTTTTTAATAAACCTGTTGGACTATAACCTGGTGTCATGTGATTCCTGACTTTGTCTACCCTGGTCCCACACTGGCACCTCCACATGATGGAGCGCGGAGACTGGTGGCGGGACAGAAGAACGGAAGCATGCAGTCAGGATAGAAAGAAGGGGAAGAACAAGACAGGTAAGGGGCCTCAGGATCAGGAAGAGAAGGAAACTGGGAACAAGGTTGGGAGGTCATCAGAGAGAGAGGGAGACCAGGATTAGAGTCTGGCGAGGAAGTAGGCAGGGAGATGGGATTGAGGTCATCGTTTTAGGATAAGGGGCAGCAGATTTAAAACAAAGATGAGGAGACATTTCTTCTCTCAAAGGGATGTGAATCTGTGGAATTCATTCTCCCAGAGTGTGGTGGATGCTGGGACATTGAGTAGATGTAAGGAGGAGATGGACAGATTTTAATTCAGTAATGGGGTTGAAGGGTTATGGAGAGCGGGCAGGAAGGTGGAGTTGAGGCCTGGGGCAGATCAACCATGATAGTATTAAACGGCAGAGCAGGCTCGAGGGGCTGAATGGCCTCCTCCTGCTCCTAGGCTATTGTTGGTCATTTGTAATTGATTTAATACCGAGGTAGAGGAGGCCGCATCGTTGTCTCTTGAAGAAAACTACACGTGAGGTATTATAGAGGAGCAGGAACAGCACTCGGTGTTGCTATGCAGTCTGCTCAGTTACTTCAATGCTGTCAGAGGCAGTACTGGGAATATCCATGCACAGCCCGATTATACTCTACCTTTAAAAGAGTGAACTTTCACTGCCCTTCACCTCCAATTGGTCACTTAGCCGACTGTCTACTGGGACAGGACAGTAGGGAAGATTGTTGGCTTGGGAGCCAGCTTTACTTTGTCTTTTTAAAAAATATTTTTGACACGAACCTGTTCAGAGATGTTATTGCTCACCTCTAGAGCAAATGTGACTTGAATCTAGCCAGGAGACAGTGAGCACTGGCAGGTACTGGAGATCAGGGTCAAAAAGAGTGGTGCTGGAAAAGCGCAGCAGGTCAGGCAGCATCTGAGGAGCAGGGGAATTAATGTTTTGAACATAATTCATCCGGAATGAGCTTATGCTCGAAACGTCGACTCTCCAGCTCTTCGAATGCTGCCTGACTGGCTGTGCTTTTCTAGTGTCACACTTTTTGACTTGAATTCAGCTATCCTGGCTCAAAGGCAGTGACACTACCACTGTGCTATAACTTAGTGTTTCTAATGGGACTGGTCGGCTGACTGTTTATCTAACTTTGTTCTTGTGCTGCTGTTTGTTTCAATACCCTCAATTTCTCATCTTTATCTTTGGCCTCTGCCACACCTCTTCATCTTGTGCAGATAATTTCAACAAAACATTTGCTGCTTCATTTTAACTTCATCCATGGGATGTGGGTGTCATTGACCAGGCCAGTATCCCTAAATACACAAAGGGCAATGCAGAGTCAAATACATTGCTGTGGGTCTGGAGTCACATGTTGGCCAGACCGAGTAAGAATTGCAGATTTCCCTCCCTGGTGCTTATTGGTAAACCAACTGGGGCTTTTATGATAATTAACAAGGTTGCCATTAGACTAGCTTTGTTATTAATTCCAGGTTTTAACTGAATACAAATTCCATAAGCCGCCATGGAGGGATTCAAACACACACCACTTGAACGTTAGCCTTGGACCCTGAGTTACTACTCCAGTGACATTATACATCCTTTCCAGTGCATTTGGACTGTAGTTTCTCCATCAGAGCTGTTTCTAATCAAATCCCTCCCTGGGTAGATTTAATGCTGAAGGTCTGTTTGTGAGCTATCTGTTCCTGATAATGAAATAATTATTGTGTTGGATTGTCTTTTCAGGGTCTCGTAGGTAGACCCTACCATCTGACATTTCTTTAAATTCTACCACCAACACTCAGTAGCAAAGATGTGTACCACCTACAAGAAACTCTGTAACACTGAAACTCAGCAAATGTCCTGTGAAAGCACCTTCCAAATCCGTGACCTTAACCCACAAGGTCAACAAGGGCAGCAGATACCTAGGAACATAACCTCCTGCAAAGTTCCCCTCTAGGACACACACCATCCTGACGTGGAATTATATTGTCATCCCTTCACTGTCGCCAGGTCAAAATCCTGGAACTCCTATCCCAATAGCACTTTGGGAATTCCTCTACTATATGGACTGCAGCAATTCAAGAAGTGGGCGTGCTGGTATTGGACTGGGGTGGACAAATTTAAAAATCACACAACACCAGATTATAGTCCAACAGGTTTAATTGGAAGCACTGGCTTTCGGAGCTAGCCTGGTGTTCTGTGATTTTTAACACAGTTCAAGATGGCAGCTCATCACCACGTTCTCAAGGGGCAACTAGGGATGGACAATAAATGCTGAACCAGCTAGCGATGCCCATGTCCCACAAGAGAATAAAAATGGCAGGGGAGGTCTACATCCTTCTCTTGAGACCAGAGCAACATGGGTACCACCCACAAAGACAGTCAAAGTGCTAAAGACTGAATAGCCAGCAGGAAGATCCCTGTGAAAGCCTCACCACACTATGGAGTTACAATTCGACTTCACACTTGAAATCTCCCATTGTCACCTGGGGGAACTGATAGGAAAATGGACAGTGTCTTCCTCAGGAAGGTACCGCACAGTTAACCAGGTTAAAGTTACCTCTTGGCTCAAGGCTGGGTACATTTCCTGCATCGCTTTAATTGCCCAATCTCCTGGTTTTCACTGGACAAGTTTTGCTAAAACCATCTCCTAACCTGAGCCAGCATCCAGTGATTTATTTTAAAACAGCTGTAAGGAAATCCAGATATTCACAGTACCCTGTCTATAAAGTGGAGGTGTCGGTATTGGACTGGGGTGGGCAAGGTCAGAAGTCACAGCACACCAGGTTACAGTCCAAAAGCTCATGATTTCAAATAAACCTGTTGGACTATAACCTGGTGTCGTCTGACTTCTGACCATGTCCCTGTTCTTAAAGACGTCAAACAACTGTTAGTAAAGAGAAATGGGTTCACACTCAAATCTAAAATGCCTTAAAGGACAATATGAACCTCATATCAAGAGCTAGAGAAGCTCCACATTGTGTGTGATGAGTTCATTACCCCACAGAAGGTGCCTTCACTAATTTACTTTCAGAAATTCCTTTCTGTCTTAGCAGTTCAAGGATATAATTGTTAACCTTTGTTGTAGCAACTTCTTCAACTGAAGCCATTCTGTTTAAATATATATGTGAACAAAATTCCTCAAGAATTTATTGTACATCCTTAATAAATAAGATGTTTTTATATTTCACATCATAACGATTATTCTAATAGTAAAATCAGCCCGATGAAAATTGCCATTGACATTCCAATTATTTTTCACAGGGACCTCAGCTGAAATACGAGACTCTATAAAGTTTGCTGACTGATCATATCGATGTCCTCCACTCTGTCCCTGCTGAGCCCAGCTATGAAATATTAAACCCACCTGGAGACTGTGGAGGGTCACCTCAACCTGTCAGCAAGCCTTCTGCCAAAACCCTTTCCTTTGGGTGTAGTTAAATGAGAGCAAAAAGGTAAGAGGCTGCTAATGGCTCTGCTTTACCCAATAGGGACTGAATGAGTTATCGCTGGCTAGACAGATCCATTCATAACAGCAGGTGCATGCCTCAGGTGTTCCTCCTGACATACACCATCTCAAACTCAACGTAATGTCCATTGGGGTTCACCTAGAGTCTGCCATCTGATGGTATGAGCTAGAGCACGCTCGTCTTGGGGACATTAAAGCTCAGAATGAGTCTATTCAGCCCATGGAATCCGTGCTGGATGTAGGATTGTGAAAGATGCTGTGTGAATGTGTGCCCTTCACATACTGTCTCATTGATGACCCACAATAACGAGAGAGTATGAGAAAGCTCTGGAGTCCGTTAGACCATGAGAACTAGGAGCAGGATTTGGATCCCGAGCTGTCTCCACTATTCAGTAGGTTCATGGTTGATCCAACACGTTAACTTTCCCCGTAACCCTTGATTCAAGATAAGACAGGGTAGATAAAGATAAAATATTTCCTCTGCTTGGAGATTCCAGAAATAGGGGTATAGTCCGAGAATACCGGCCAGACCATTCAGGAGAGATGTTAGGAAGCACTTCGGCACACAAACAGTGGGAGAGGTTTGGAAGTCACTTCCACAACAGCAGTGGATGCTGAATCAGATTTAATTTAAAATCTGAAATCGATCATTTTTGTTAAGTGCAGGTTTTGAGAGATCTGGGCCAAAGGCTGGTATATGGAGTTAAGCCACAGATCAGCCATAAGGCCATAAAACATAGATTAGATTTTTTTTTTAGATTAAATTAGATTGGGCGGCACGGTACCACAGTGGTTAGCACTGCTGCCTCACAGCGCCAGAGACCCGGGTTCAATTCCCGCCTCAGGCGACTGACTGTGTGGAGTTTGCACATTCTCCCCGTGTCTGCGTGGGTTTCCTCCGGGTGCTCCGGTTTCCTCCCACCATCCAAAAGATGTGCAGGGTCAGGTGACCAGGTGAATTGGCCATACTAAATTGCCCGTAGTGTTAGGTAAGGGGTAAATGTAGGGGTATGGGTGGGTTTCGCTTCGGCGGGTCGGTGTGGACTTGTTGGGCCGAAGGGCCTGTTTCCACACTGTAATGTAATCTAATCTAATCTACAGTGTGGAAACAGGCCCTTCGGCCCAACAATTCTACACCGACCCTCCGAAGCGTAACCCACCCATACCCCTACATTTACCCCTTACCTAACACTACGGGCAATTTAGCATGGCCAATTCACCTGACCTGCACATCTTTGGACTGTGGGAGGAAACCGGAGTACCCGGAGGAAACCCACGCAGACACGGGGAGAATGTGCAAACTCCACACAGTCAGTCGCCCGAGGCGGGAATTGAACCCGGGTCTCTGGCACTGCGAGGCAACAGTGCTAACCACTGTGCCACCGTGCCGCCCACAATAGGATCAGACGTTAGGCCATTCAGCCACCTGATCTCGCTGAATGATGGAACAGGCTTAATGGGCTGAATGGCTTATTCCTGTTCCAATGTTCCTATTCCTAGAAATGTTCCGTTTCTCTCTCCACAGACACTGCCAGACCTGCCACATTTCTCTACCATTCCCTGGTTTTAATTTGGATTTCCAGCACCCATGGGATTTTGCTTTTATGATAAACTATGACAAAAATAGAAATTGCTGGAAAAGCTCAGCAGGTCTGGCAGCATCTGTGGAGAGAGATCAGTGTTAATACTTCGGGTTAAGTGACCCTCCCTTAGAACAGTTCTAAGGAAGCGTCACTGGATCGGAAACGTTAACTCTGATTTCTCTCTGCAGATGCTGCCAGGCCTGCTGAGCTTTTCCAGCAATTTCTGGGTTTTTTTTCTGATTTACAGCATCTGCAGTTCCTTTGGTTATTATGAGAAGGACATACTGGCCTGACCTGAACTGTGGTTGCACATGTCCTTACTTTGCTATGTAAGCATCAGCTATACTCCATTACCTTATTAAACATATAACTGAGGTCTTGGCTGAACTGAAATTAAAAGTCAAAATGCAAATACGATCACAAGGATTTTCCTCAAATGTAATGTGCTTTTGCAACTCATAGCTGAAATGGAGAGTTGATGGAAAGATTATGACACCAAGGCTAGACCTCAGTCAATAATCTCTCACTGAAATTATCTAAAGGTTGTGAAAAACGCATTAAAGCTCTGGGGGTAATTTTGACGTTGGTCCAACATTGTCCGCTCAATCCAGCCTCCACGCATAGCCATCATTAGAAGATTCAAGCCCAAGACTCAATAGAATTTAACACATGATCTTGTCTCATGACTATTGTAAAGCTGACAATTGGCCTCAACTGTGTCAACTTTGGCTCAATGACAGCTGCTTGTTTGAAGGTTAAACCCTGAGACTCAAGACATATAATCCATGCTGATCCTCCAGTGCATCACTGATATAAGGACTTTCAAGGGGCAAATCAAACCAAGATCTCATCTGCCTTTTAACTGGATATAAAAGGTCACATGGCATTATTTTAAATACAGGAAAGAGCTTTTCTCTGGTACCCTCGCCAATCACAACCAAACATCTCAAAGCCCATTTGCCATCACCAAAGTACAAGTCAGGAGTGTGACGGAAGGCTCCCCATGTGGAATTGTTAAATTCACATTGGGCATGAGATGCAGTAGAAAGGGTAGTTCGCTATCTGGCTAAACATGCCAGCCTTGTGGATATGTGATGAAAGTTGTGACTTTACTCATGTGCAAAAGGTGTGTTAAGAGTGATGGTTTTTTTGTGTAGAAGTGTCCATCATTATTTTGCAATTAATGCTTTGATAACTCATGCCTCTCAGCTTGTGTTAATTTAAATTCTGAAGCATCTAGTGAATTAATGCGTTCCTTGTGTGTTGTGGCTTCAGGTTTAATAGAGAGACAATAACTGAGGATATTGATGAATTCTATTTCAGTTTGAGCCCAAGCCTAACAGTTGTGAACACAAACATGCAAGCAATGTTACTTCGTGACTGCAGCCCCTAATAAATGCGAACGAAAATGTAAAGGGCCCTGAAAATAAAACAGTAGCCCTCAAAGAAATCTTGAGAATCTCCCAACATAAGGCTCAGTTCAAACCCTGGGAGTTGTTTACACAATGTAAAAGATCTAGGTTGTGTGAAGTTGTCTGACAAAACCATGGTTAGAAAGTTTATCATGCTGAAACCTGTGCTTAGGGTATCTTTAATAAACAGAGTACAAAATTTTAAAAGTTGCTGAACTGATATAAACCAGGTCAACTCCACTATGCTTTCCAGTTCTGGAATGAAATGAAGACTTTGTAAAGGGTTCAGAAGGGATTTTGTTTTGATTGTTTTCAAGGGTGAGAGCCTACAGAAAGCTGGGCCTATTCTCCTTAGAGTCAAGAGGCCTGAGGATATTTACTAGAGGTGTATAAAGTATGAAAGTTTTCAGTAGAATGAATAGTAATTGTTCCCAATAGCCAAAGGTTCCATCATCAGTCAAACCAGACTTCACTTGAGAAGAAAGAACCAGAGACAACACAGGAATCTTATTTCCAGGAAGAGTGGTAAAGATTGGGAATGTGTTCTCTCCCTGATATTGAGGTGGATACAGAATGAACATTGGAAGGAGAATTGGATAAATACTTGGAGAGGAAGAAAGGAAATGATGTTCTTTGGGGTGGGGTGGTTGAGGGAGGTAGGAGAAAGCACTGAGGCAGAATTGAGGCTTTATTTTATCCTATGGGATGCAATAGCAACACAAAATGCTCAACAGAAGCGGTCAGTGGTTAAAAGGAGGGGGTGGAGTTAAGGGCCCCACACACAACAAAAAGCACCAAAACCCTGGCCTTGGCCCTCAGGCAACGTCCTCCACTCCAAACACCCCTCCACCCACAGCCCCACAGCATCTTACCCTGCAACCCCCGAAGGTGTAACAGCTGCCCATTTCCCTCCTCCCTCCTCAGTATCCAAGGGCCCAGGCACACCTTCCAGGTGACGCAGCACTTTACCTGCAATTCCCACAATCTAGTCACAATGTGGTTTCCTCTACACTGGGGAAATGAAGCATAGACTTCATTTGACTTTGAAGGTGACCGCTTCAAAGAACGCCTACGTTCTATACACAAAAGGATCCTGAGATTCAAGCTGTCTGCCACCTTAACACCCCACCACGTTCCCTGACCAACATCTCTGTCTGAGGCTTGCTGCCGTGCTCCAGTGAAACTCAGCACAAGCTGAGAGAACAGCACCTCATTTTCCACAAGGGAACTCTACTGCCTTCTGGACTCCATGTCAAGTTCAACAACTTTATGGCTGGAGGCACCTTCACCCATGTCCTTACCCCAACCCCCACACAAGGCCTTGTTATCACATGGTCTGCTATTACACACTACTCATTGTTAGTCACCAACGGGCCCCATGAGAAGCTAGTCATTCTCTCAGGCATTTTGTTATCCACTCCTTTGTCTGTCCAACTGTTCTTCTCGCTCTTGGGACTCTATCCCCATCTATCGTTTACTTCTTACTCCCTCCCCCAACCCTACCTTAACATATCATCCAATTTTCTCCCAGCTACCATCAGTTCTGAAGAAAGGTCACTGGACCCAAAATATTAACCCTGCTTTCTCTCCACAGATACTGCAAAACCGGCTGCATTTCTCCAGCAATTTCTGGTTTTGTTTTCACAAATTGCCAGATTGTCAGCACGTTGCGGTTCATGGGAGCTTGCTGCCACATTTCCCACAGTGCATCACAGGCCAAACAGAATGTCCCTAACCATGGTGGGTACAACATGTCTTCATGTCTCCTTGCTTAGAATCTTAATAACCTGGTAATTGATATGCGTCAGATGACTTACATATTCTTTACATTTCCTTTCGATATAGAATTCTACAGCTGTAATTAAGCAACACAAGTAATGTATAATGATTTAATTAGACATGTGCATGGTTGGGTGAACCTGAATTTAAAATTGTAATCGGACTGATCCTTATCTTAATATTTGAATTAAAATGAATTTGGTGACTTTATATAGTGCAACTTAACACATTTAAATCTTTTTGTCCTCGTGTTTGACATAAAATGTCATTCTCCCGAAACATTTGACATCTGCAACCGGGGATTAATTTGAACCAGATGAGGAAGAAAACTCACGAAGTGAATTAATTTCCCTTCACCCTCTCCACTCAGTCCCTCCCCACCTTTTACACCCTGGTGAATTCTTATTTTATATCACCTCCTTTGACTGGTGGGCAGTTACATTCAATCGCAAAGTAATCTGTCTAGATTTCGCATTGTTTATCAGAAGGGACCACATTTGGGAATTGTTGCATTAAAGCATTTTCACACAATTTTTAATTTAATTATTCTAAGTCTGGTATCAAAAGAGGAAGGAAAGAGTTTTCAGCTAAAAGTGTTCATGCATATATTTGGCAAGTACAGGTTGGGAGGCCTCACTGCAGTGTTGATGATAGTTAAATATGTCAACATATTTCCTCATCGAATTTAATGGTGTTATTTAGCTGCCTCATTTGACATTAATATGAATTAGCCAGCATTCTTTCTGCTGCCCTGGGAACATTAGTGTCAGCATAATGTTAGTTGTAATGATGATTTATTATAAGACAGGCAGCTTTTTTGCATATTGTTCACATTCCTGGAAATTAGTTGGAAGGTGGGAATCACACATCTCCTAATTAACACTTTGTTTCTGTGGTTACTAATAAGTCTGTCGATGGTATTCCTTCAGGCCTCCTTGTCGGATTCCAGTCACACGATAAATTCAACTGGGTAAACTCGACTTTGGAAGTCGACTTTAATTAAGAAGCCAGTGGCACTGGTCTCATCTAATTTTACAGTGAACACACATTCCTTCCTTCTCAACATTAGTGGAAGGGGAAGCGATGTAGCCTTCAATGTTAGAAGTCACACTATTCAATTAAGCCTGAAGGCAAAGATATGGTGTCTTAAGAATAATTCATGAGCAGAGTCTTAACAATGAAATGAATAATAATTTCAACCTAATTCTTTCCGTAACCTTTTAAAGAGTCAATTTCGGTATTTCTGCATCAAGCTCTTTTTCAGATGCTTCCTGGGTTAAGATGTGACATGATATAGAATAAAAATCAAAAAAAACTGCAGATTTTGTAAATCAGAAACAAGGACAGAACCTGCTGGAGAAGCTCAGAACTATTCTGAGGAAGGGTCACTGGACCCGAAACGTTAACTCTGATTTCTCTCCACTGACACTGCCAGACCTGCTGAGCTTTTCTAGAATATTGGCTTCTCAGTTATCCTGAAAATAATCTTTTACAGCAAAATAATGTGTTTTGTAGAAATCAGCAAAGTTCTACCTCCAAAACACGATTGCAATTAAAATTATGTGAAGGGTCATTAAAATGTTTGTGATTTTTCACACTTCCAAGATGAAAACCTCATTTCATTTTCTCATCCAATGACTAAGGCCCTGATTCCCTTCCGAGATGATAATGTTACTATTTCACATTAGAATATTCTAATGTCAAAAGCACTCTCTGATTCGTTTTCTTCATCTCAAAGTTTTTTTGTTTACAAAGTGAGTGAGCTCTGTGGGTTTACTTTGAACACACAAGAAATGTATTCTATTGGGAAATAGAAGGTAAGAAGAGGATTTTGGTAGATCTGTGGTATTCCAGTGTTAGGGTCTGGCACATCACTGGGACTGTTTGCAATTAATAACTACAAAAGTTCCATCATTGGATTTTCCAAGGGAAGTGGATATTGAGTGGATCTGATTGGATCCCTATGAAAGGACACATTCAGTTTTTCAATCTAAACTCAGATAATCCACTGGGATTGATCCAGAAAAATCACTGCTCAGTAATGGCCTGGTATTGTCAAAGTTCAGGGGATTTTCCAAAGAATTACTAACAACCGTTCATAAGGCTTGCTTTCTTTGTAGATTATTGTAGTCTACATTTTCCCTCAGAGCTGAAAAATGTGTTGCTGGAAAAGCGCAGCAGGTCAGGCAGCATCAAAGGAGCAGGAGAATCGATGTTTCGGGCATAATGTTACCTGGTCTGGTTTACATGTGACTCCAGACCCACAGCAATGTGATTGCCTCTTAACTGCCCCCTGGGCAAATAGGGATGGGCAATAAATGCTGGCCTAGTTAGTTACACCCTCAACCTCCAAAACAAAGGATGGTTTCCTTTTTGTCTGTAGAATGAAGATATTTTTGGATATTCTGGGTGCCTTATCAACGTACATTGGTGGTAAAATTGATATTCAATGTCAGCATAAAATGGTGGAGGTGAATTGGTAGCTCATATTGCACCTTTGTTAAATTTTCTTACCTAGTGATTTCAGTGAGAAAGGAAATTGAACAAGGTATAATATGGGTCATTAATTTGTTTCCATTTGGTCCTGCTGCAGAAGTTGATTTCACCTCCCCCACACATCAGCCTCATTGTTGCACACCAAATCAATTTCACTCCCGTTGTTCACTCACTGATATCAACACAGCTCCCAGCAATAGCATTACAGTCTCATTGGCAAAGTGTGTATCCAATGTGAATTCAACTTGGGAGAATCCTGACTGTTTCCCAATACAGAATTAAAGTGCTCATAACTCAATATCAACTGTGATTGAATTGACCACTGCCCTCAGCATGAACAGTGCAGACTTGAGTGGGGGGGTAAACATTACACTAATTCAGTGAGAGGATGGAAGAGGTTCAGGTGAAACCACTCACTGGGGTCATGTGGAAAGGTTTATACATTAAATACAAAAGTTAGAACGATGTTCCATCACTGAGCAGCCTGGTTTCTCACCTTCACGAACACAAAATTAACCTTTGTGGTAACAATTTATTTTTTAATGGATGTCATCTAGCCTGACTGATAGATCATTTTGGAAATACAGAAGATAATTAAAATCTAACCACCTAGAACACTACAAAGGGTAAGTACTTTATAATCAAAGTAGCAAACCAATATAGTTAGTTATCTTTTCCTTCAGATGAGCACACCCCTCACTTGTCAAAGTAAAGGGATTTAGATAATTTTACATTGATAAGAACATCATATTATGAGTTCAGTATAATAGGAAACAGGAGACCTCGATGCCCCAGTGGAACTAGCCCTTTGTAAATACAGGAACTGTACAGCATTTTATTGGTCCTCCAAAAGAGGAATAGAGCAATCTGGCAAATGGGCAAAGCTTTCCCGAGTAATAGTCGGGCATTGCATGTCTCTTTCTGACTTTTCATGCTTCTTTAGTTTCAAACGAAGAACACATGCTGCTTGTGTCTGACGAAACAGTGTACGTGTCGGATGGTCACTGGTGTATATGCCCCATTAACTTCCAACGCAACATGAACTGTCACTCACAAAGACAATTTCTGACATTGTTGTGGAATCTTCAGTCTCATCTCTTGACCATTTTTATTTGACACTGTTATGGGCATTGTGAACCAGGGGTTTTGCATATTGTCATAGGGTCATTGTCATACAACATGGAAACACACCCTTCGGTTCAACTAGTCCATGCCGACCATAATCCCCAAACTAAATGAATACCATTTGTCTGTACTTGGTCCATTTCCCTCCAAACCTTTCCTGTTCATGCTAAAACTCACACAACACCAAGTTATAGTTCAACAGATTTATTTGGAAGCACTAGCTTTTGGAGTCCTGCTCCTTCATCAGGTGGTGAGGGAGCAGTGCTCTGAAAGCTAGTGCTTCCAAATAAACCTGCTGGACTATAACCTGGTGTTGTGTGATTTTTAACTTGGTCCACCCCACTCCATCACGGGCACCTCCAAATCATTTCTCATTCATGTATTTATCCAAATGTCTTTTAAATGTTGTGATCGTGCCCATATCCACCAATTCCTCGGGAACTCATTCCACACATGAACCACCCTGTGTGTAAAATAATTGCCCCTCACGCCTTTTTTTTACACCACTCTCCTCGCACTTTAAAAACATGCCCCGGAATTTTGAAATCTCCCATCCTACCATTAACCCTATCTATGTCTCTTATTATTTTATAAACTCTCAACCTCCTACATTCCACTGAAAAAAGTCCGAACCTATCCAGCCTTTTTCCATAACTCAAACCTTCCATACCCAGTAAAATCCTGGTACGTCTCTTCTGAACCCTCTCCAACCTATTAACATTCTTCCTGTAACAGGGAGACCGGAACTGGAGACAGTACTCCAGAAGAGGCCTTACCAATTTTAACTGTATGATTTTTCTATATCTAAGCTTCTGGTTTTCATGCTAGTAACCAGTAGGTTTTCTTTCAGTCTGAAGTTAATAGTTAAATGATGAGTATTTCTGTAGCCATGGTGATTTATTTTAAAACAGCCTTTGAGGCCTGGCTTTAGAGTGAATGAGGTTGAAACTTTATTGCTGGAACAGCACAGCAGGTCAGGCAGCATCCAGGGAACAGGAGATTCGACGTTTCGGGCACAGGCCCTTCTTCAGGAATTGAGGTGCTCAATACTCATTCACTCTTTAGAGTGAATGAGTATTGAGCACCATTAATGGACTTTTTTGTTTAATAATCCAGCAAGGTCAATAATGGGAGGTCAAGGTTGGATAGATACTTCTGGAACTTGTGTTGCTTTTAAAACTTAATAGAAATACTGATATCTTAGAGACGGAGATGTTCAGTTCCAGGTGTTAGTTTGGGTGAGGCGGTGCTGTGATGTCGATGGAATAGAATGGCTGTGTAGACTACTGCTTCTAACTTGGTCCTTTTGCCAAGAGGCACTCAATAAGATGCCACATAAAAAGGTTACTGCACAAGATGGAAGTTCATGGAATTTAATGTAAAGGGTGGAAAAATGGTTAGCTAACAGAGATCAGAGAGTTGAGCCAAATCTGGCTTTGACTGGCCATCAAATAGTATCTAATAGAGAGCTGCGGGGGTCGGTCCCAGAAGTCTAACTCTTTAAAGTTTACATTCTGACTTGTATGAAGGAACAGACAATATTGCAGCTGCATTTGCTGATATTACACAAATAAATAGGAAATAGAGTCATGAGGAGGGTACAGTGTCTGCAAAAGCATGTAGATAGTTTAAGTGGACTGGTTAAATATGTGGCAGAGGGGGCACAATGTGAGAAAATGAAATTGTGCACTTGGGCAGGAAGACCAGAAAAGCCAAGTATTATCAAAGAGAAGAGAGGGGTCAGAATGTTATTTGAATGGTGGGGAAGGGATCTTGTTGTTGTGTATGAGTCACAGAAGTTAGTTTCCAGGTACAACAACTCAAAAGGAATGTTGGCCTTTACTGTGGAAGAAAAAGGAGAAATATTTTGCTATGTCTGTACCAGGCATTGGAGTGACACCATCTAGCCTATGGTATCTCCATATCCAAGGAAGAATATATCCGCATAGAATCCCTTCAGTGTGGAAGCAGCCCATACAAACCATTCTAGCCAGCCCCTAACCCTGTAATTCCACATTTCGCATGACTAACCCATTTAGCTTGGACATCCCTGGACACTATGGGCAATTTAGCATGGCCAATCCACCCTAACCTGCACATCGTTGGACTGTGGGAGGAAACTGGACTACCTGGAGGAAGCCTATGCAGACTCAAGGAGAATGTGCAAACTCCACACAGACAGTTGCCCGAGGCTGGAATCAGACCTGGGTCCCTGGCGCTGTGAGACAGCAGTGCTAACCACTGAGCTACTGTGCCACCCCTGTGCTAAGTTGGAAGCAACTTAGAGAATGTTCACTCGTTTGATACATGGGATGGAAACAATAAAACAGGAAACCCCAGCTGTCTGAATCTGAAGTAGAGTCATATTGGTCTCGAAACATTAACTCTGTTCCCTTCTTTACAGACTTTAATTATCACCTTACATCTTTATTTTTCTCCTTTTTCTATAAAGTACTGCTTACCTTTTTAAACTCCGTTTCCCTTATTACTTTGTATCAAAACTTTTTGTGCCGAGGAACCTTGGTAATTAAGATGACGCTATGTGTGGTGATATTATACAGTTTTCATTGTACTCCTGTCCTTCTGTACTTGAGTACATGGGACAATAAAATCTAAATATAAGATGCTATCATATTCTCCAACAATCTTACTTTTTGCTTCAGATTTCCAGCACCTGCAGTACTTTTAGTTTTTTTTGGGATAAGGGTACTTTCTCAACAGGAAACGTTGAACAGGTTGGGCCAATGCTGTTTGGAATTTAGAGAAATGTGAGGTCATCTTATTGAAAGATGTAAGGACCTGAAATGGGGGGAGAGGCTCCATGATAGGTAGGGGTGTCCACTCTTGGGAGATTCCAAAAATTCAAGAGAGTGAAATGGCAGAGCTGAGTATGGTGGCCATCATCAAGGAGAAGATTCTAGAAAAACTGAACGGCCTGAAGGTGGATAAATCACCTGAACCAGATGGACTACATCCCAGAGTTCTAAAGGAGGTAGCTGCAGAGATAGTGGAGGTGTTAGTGGTGATCTTTAAGGAATTGCTTGTATGAGGGAGGGTCCCAGAGGACTGGAAAATTACTCAGTGATTAGCCTAACCTCTCAGTCAGGCTTAAGATATTGGAATCCATTGTGAAGAATGAGATTTCTGAATACTTGGAAGTGTATGATAAAACATGGCAAAGTCAATGTGGTTTCATCAAGGGGACTTCATGCCTGACAAATCTGCTTGAATTCTTTGAGGAAGTTAACAAGCAGGTTAGACCAAGGAGAATCAATGGATGCTGTCACCCCGGACTTCAAGAAGGCCTTTGACAAGGTGCCACATAGGAGGCTGCTGAGTAAGAGAAAGGCCCATGGTTTTAGAGGCAAGTATTAACGTGGATAGAAGCCTGGCTGTCTGGCAGGAAGCAGAGAGTGAGGATAAAAGGGTCCTCCTCAGGATGGCAGCTGGTGACAAGTGGTGTTCCGCAACGCTCAGTGTTGGGACCACAACTTTTCACTTCATAATTAATGATCTGGATGAAGGAACTGATTACATTCTGGCTAAGTTTGCAGACTATACAAAGATAGGTAGAGGGACAGGTAGCATTGAGCAGGCGGGGAGGCTGCAGAAGGATTTGGACGGGTTAAGAGAATGGACAAATAAGTGACAGATGGAGTACAACGTGGGAAAGAATAAAAACATGGATTATTTTCTAAATGAGGAGACGATATAGAAGTCTGAAGTGCAAAGAACATAGGACGTTACAGTGCTGTACCAGCCCTTCAGCCCTCAATGTTGCGCCGACCTGTGAAATTAATCTGATGCCCATCTAACCTACACCATTCCATTATTATCCGTATGTACGTCCAGCATCCATTTAAATGCCCTTAACATTGGCAAGTCTACCACTGTTGTAGGCAGGCCATTCCATGTCCCTACTACTCTCTGAGTAAAAAAACTATCCCTGACATCTGTCCTAAATCTATCACCCCTTAATATAAAGCTATGACCCTTCATTTTCGCCTTCACCATCCGAGGAAAAAGGCTCTTACTGTCCACCCTATCTAACCCTCTGATTATCTTATACATGTCAATTAAGTCACCTCTCAACCTTCTTCTCTCCAATGAAAACAACCTCCATTCCATCAGCCTTTCCCCGTAAGACCTTCCTTCCATTACAGGCAACATCCGAGTAAGTCTCCTCTGAACCCTTTCCAAAGCTTCCACATCCTTCCGATAATACGGTGACCAGAACTGTATGCAATACTCCAGGTGCGGTCTTACCAGTGTCTTGTACAGCTGAAGCATGACCTCGTGGCTCCGAAACTCAATCCCCTACCAATAAATGCCAACACACCGTATGCCTTTTTAAGAAACCTATCAACCTGGGTGGCAATTTTCAGGGATTTGTGCACCTGGACGCAGAGGTTTCTCTGTTCACCTATGCTGCCAATAATTTTACCATTAGCCTAGTACTCCGTATTTCTGTTACTACTTCCGAAGTGAACTACCTCACACTTTTCTGCATTAAACTCCATTTGCCACCTCTCAGCCCAGCTCTGCATCTTATCTATGTCCCTCTGTAACCCACAACATCCTTTGGCACTATCCACAACTCTGCCTACCTTAGTGTCATCCACAAATGTACTAACCCATCCTTCTATGCCCACATCCAGATCATTTATAAAAATGACAAACAGCAGTGGACCCAAAGCAGATTCTTGAGGCACACCACTGGTAACTGAGCTCCAGGATGAACATTTCCCATTAGCCACCACCCTCTGTCTTCTTTCAGCTAGCCAATTTCTGATCCAAATTGCTAAATCACCCTCAATCCTGAAACTCCGTGTTTTGTGCAATAGCCCACCGTGTGGAATCTTATCAAACACCTTACTGAAATCCATATACACCACATCAACCGCTTTACCCTCATCCACCTGTTTTGTCACCTTCTCAAAGAACTCAATAAGGTTTTTGAGGCACGACCTACCCTTCACAAAACCGTGTTGACTATCCCTAATCAACTTATTCCTTTCCAGATGATTATCAATCCTCTCTCTATAACCTTTTCCAACACCTTACCCACAACCGAAGTAAGGCTCACTGGCCTATAA
The DNA here is from genome assembly GCF_037043375.1 of Chiloscyllium plagiosum. Lineage (NCBI taxonomy): Eukaryota > Metazoa > Chordata > Chondrichthyes > Orectolobiformes > Hemiscylliidae > Chiloscyllium > Chiloscyllium plagiosum. The sequence goes on from NW_028270158.1 coordinate 4,200,232, forward strand.
TTACCAGGGTTGGTCCGACTCCCCTCCGTGAACAAGGGAACATTTGCTGTCCTCCAGTTTTCTGGCATTACTTCTGTCGACAATGATGTCATAAAGATCAAAGCCAAAGGCTCTACAATCCCCTCCCTGGCTTCCCAGAGAATCCAAGGATAAATCCCATCTGGCCCAGGTGTCTTATCTGTTTTCAGACCTTCCAAAATTGCTAAAACCTTCTCTTTGTCAACCTCAATCCCATCTAATCTTGTAGCCTGTATCTCCGTATTCTCACTGGCATTGCCCCTTTCCCAATGTGAATACTGACAAAAAGTATTCATTATGTGCTTCTTCTATGTCCTCAGATTCCACACACAACTTCCCACTACTGTCTTTGATTGGCTCTAATCTTACTCTAGTCATTATTTTGTTCCTCATGTACCTATAGAAGGCCTTAGGGTTTTCCTTGATCCTATCCACCAACAACTTCTCATGTTCCCTCCTGGCTGTTCTTAGCCCTCTCTTTAGATCTTTTCTGGCTAACTTATAACCGTCAAGCCCCCTAACTGAGTCTTCATGCCTCATCCTCACATAAGCCTTCTTCTTCCTCTTGACAAGAGTTTCAACTTCTTTAGTAAACCATGGCTCCCTCTCTCAACAACTATCTCCCTGCCTGACAGGTATATACTTATCAAGGACCCGCAGTAGCTGTTCATTGAATGAGCTCCACAGGTGTGACCATCCTATGCATTCTAAATCTTGCCTAATCTCATCATAATTGTCTTGCTCCCAGTTATAAAGAGACTTGGGAGTTCTATTCCAGGATTCTCTCAAGGTAAACTTATAGGTTGAGTCAGTAGTTAGGAAGGCAAATGCACTTATTTTGAGAGGACTTGAATACTTAAGCAGGGATATACTTCTGAGGCTTTTTATAGACTCTGGTCGAGCTACTGTATTGTGCACAGTTCTGGGTCCCAGACCTCGGGAAGGATGTATTGGCCCTGGAGCGTGTTCCGAGGAGGTTCACAAGAATGGTCTTAGGAATGAAAAACTTAATATACGAGGAACATTTGAGAACTCTGGGTCATTACTCGATGCGGTTTAGAATGGTGAGGGGCGATCTAATTGAAATATACAGAATACTAAATGGCCTGGACAGAGTGGATGTTTGGAAGATGTTCCCATTAGTCGGAGAGACTAGGACCCGAGGGCACAGCGTTAGAATAAAGGGAAGGCCTTTTAGAATAGAGATGAGGAAAGACTTCTTCAGCCAGAGAGAAGGGAATCTATGGAATTCATTGCCACACAGGGCTGTGGAGGCCAGGTCATTGAGTATGTTTAAGACTGAGTTAGATAGGTTCTTGAGTGGATCAAAGGTTACGGGGAGAAAGAGGGAGAATGGATTTGAGAAACTTATCAGCCGTGATTGAATGGCGGAGCAGAATTGATGGGCTGAATGGCCTAATTTCTGCTCCTATGTCTTATGGTCTTATTCTAGAACTTGGGAGCAATATTTAAAATAAACAGGTTCCCATTTCAGGTGGAGATGTGGAGGAATTCCTTCTCTCAGAGGGCTGTGAGTTTTTGGTGCTTCAGTTTGTTAGCTTGTGGGAAATCTGACATCTGGGAAAATGTTTAATTCTTTAAATCCCATTCCTGAAGCTGCTGCATTTCAAATGTTAGTCCGTGCTTAAAAACACAGTTTGCAAGGTACAGAAATGCACACTACTAAAACAAGGATGATGTTAATAAACTACTAAAAGTCTATTTTCCAAGTAGTCCTTGTCTAAAAATACCGATTAACGTGTTGGATTTTAATTCTCTCTCCAGCCAATTTCCCATCTATAACTGAAGCTTTCATTCACCCTTGGCTCTGTCATCCCGAAACTTGCCTATTTCAAATGGACACATGGCTGACCTCTCAGATTCTCCCTTTTACCCAAACCTCTACCACCCTCATCTTAACTTGCAGCAAACTCCAATCTGCCATTGTTCTTGCATTCACTGATCCACATTGGGACCTGGACTAGCAACACCCTCATCGTTTTTACAAATCCGTCCTGGGCCTCACCCCTCCCTCTCTCTGTAATCACCTCCAACCCTCCTGGGCCTCACCCCTCCCTCTCTCTGTAATCACCTCCAACCCTCCTGGGCCTCACCCCTCCCTCTCTCTGTAATCACCTCCAACCCTCCTGGGCCTCACCCCTCCCTCTCTCTGTAATCACCTCCAACCCTCCTGGGCCTCATCCCTCCCTCTCTCTGTAATCACCTCCAACCGTCCTGGGCCTCATCCCTCCCTCTCTCTGTAATCACCTCCAACCGTCCTGGGCCTCATCCCTCCCTCTCTCTGTAATCACCTCCAACCCAACAAGCCTCTGAGATATCCTCTGATTCTGACCGAGGAGAACCCGATTTTAATTACAGAAGCAACTGTTGCCTGGGCTCCCTCCCTCCACCTTCCCCAATCGGAATTTCACTTTCCTGCCTTTTTGAAGGCAGCCTGCAATTCTACCTCCTTGACAATCCAACCAGATAACTCCTTTTGTGGCTCATTCTCACACCACGATTAATAATGCTCCTGTGAAGGATCTTGGAATGTTTCAATACATAAAAGGTGCTATATAAATGTGATTTATATCTGAAGAAGGGTCACCCGACCTGAAATATTGACTCTGTTTTTTTTCTCCACAGATGCTGCCAGACCTGATGAGATTTTCCCGGAATTTCTGATTGTTGTTGTTTGAAGAAGTATTATTTGAGTCGTTTTCATTTTGGCTTAATTTCCCGTCCCCCAGTTCTTCAATAATAAACGCAGAGAGATTGCTGGAGAAACTCAGCAGGTCTGGCAGCATCTAAGGAGAGAGAAACAAAGTTAACATTTTGAGTCCAATTGGAATCTTCCTCAGAACCAAGTTTTCCACGCTCACTGAAAGATGCCAGCTCACACTGAGCTACAGTTTCACAGGTTTTGACAACAACATCAACCTAAATTCATACCGCACCTTTCAAACATTCCAAACAAAGCATCTCACAGAACAAAGAATAACACGAGGTCAACAGCTTAGAGAGAGAGAGAGAGAGAGACAAACGTTTCATTTATGATCGAGGTCATAGCGCCATAGAATCTTCAGGTTGTACAGAACAGAAACAGACCCTTCACAGTCCTAACTCGTTCATGCTGCCCAGATATCCCAAATTAATCTAGTCCCATTTGCCAGCACTTGGCCCATATCCCTTTAAATCCTTCCTATTCATATACCCATCCAGATGCCGTTTAAATGTTGTAATTGTACCAGCCTCCACCACTTCCTCTGGCAGCTCATTCCATACACAGACCCCTCTCTGCGTGAAAAAGTCACTCCTTAGGTCACTTTAAATCTTTCCCCTCTCACTCTAAAACTATACAATCGCAAAATTGTTCCAAAAGAAACAATTCCTCCCTTCACAGTCGCAGTAACAAACTTCCCTCTGATCCTAAAATCTTAGCTCTTTTGACATTCCTTTGAAACATAATTTGAATTCACTCACTCTTCCTGAAGACACAGTCTGAATGAATAAGCCATCGGGCAAAGCAGTTCATTTCTCACCTGAGGTATTGGGTTGTCATCAAACATTAGCTACTGTTTATTAAAATAAAAATATTTTTCCTGACAAGCCAAGACAACATATTGCCAACTTTGTGTTGCAGCGGTTTCTTTGATAGTAGGACAGTAATGATCCATTTGTTAAACTCCACTGTACAATGTCCTGAATCCATATCTGAACTACTTTTGTCAAAGTAATGGATGTGGAGATGAACTCCAGAGTTTAAAGAGGAGAGTAACAGCCATTGACATCAAAACCTCATTTAACCAAGTGTGGCATCAAGGAGCCCTGGCAAAATTGGAATCAATGGGTATCAGGGGGCAAACTCTCCGCTGTTTGGAGTTATACTGGGCACAAATGAAGATGGTTGTGGTGGTTGGAGGTCAGTCATGTCAGCTTCAGGACATCTCTGCAGGAGTTCCTCAGGATAATGTCGAGTCCAAAGATCTTCAGTTGCTTCATCAATTACCTTGCCTCCATCATAGTTCCTTGGCTACTTAAGTTGGAGATCTGATTTCACGTAAGCTTATTGTGTTCAGTTGTGTGAATGCATTCCAGATCTCCAGTTTGTACAGGACCCAACTAAGATTAAATGTAAGAACAATTTCTCCTAAGGAAATAAGTTAGTTGAGAACAGTTAAGAAATAGGCTCTCTCAGTGGTCTTAATTTGAAAATTCCAGACCAGAACTGTTTGGTTAGAAACCTAAAGAGATTATTTAGAGCGAAGAACGTTTAAGCTCACTTTTGCAAAAGCATAAACATGAGGACGCTACCACCTGCAAGTTCCCTTCTCAGCCAATGACACCATGATTTGCAATTGTATTGCTGTTCCTTTACTGTCACTGGACCACAATCCTGCAAATCCCTCCTTAATGGCACTACCCCAAGGACTGCAGCCGTTCAAGAAGGCAGCTCACTACCACCTTTTTGAGTGCAGTTAGGGATGGGTAGGAAATGCTTGAGCAGGAAGTGAAGGCCACATCCACGGACAAGTACAAAGCATTCTGCGAGGGTTGTCATATGTTTAATAGACGTTGTCAAAGATACAGAACAATAAAAATATGGGACAGCCAATAATAAATAAAGATGTGTGCAAGCCTACATGACGTGTGAAATAAAAACCAGAAAGTAATGGAGAAACCCAGCAGGTCTGGCAGCATCTATGGGGAGAAACAGAGTTAGCGTTTTGGATCCAGTGACCCTTCATTAATACCAGTTCAGCTGAGTTTCAAAGATGAGTCATACTGGACTCACAATGTTGACTGTTTCTCTCCTGACAGTTGCTGCCTGACCTGCTGTGTTTCCCCAGCAATCTCTGCACTTACCTCAGACCTCCAGTATCTGAAATATTTGCTTTTGTATAGCTCTGTATGTGATCCAGTCATTTCTGATTGTTGCAACTTTATTTTCATGCTATAACAAAGAAAGGCAGCATGCTGGTTAGCACTGCTGCCTCACAGCGCCAGGGACCTGGGTTTGATTCCAGCCTCGGGTGACTGACTGTGTGGAGTTTGCACATTCTCCCCGTGTCTGCGTGGGTTTCCTCCGGGTGCTCCGGTTTCCTCCCACAGTCCAAAGATGTGCAGGTCAGTGAACTGGCCATGCTAAATTGCCCGTAGTGTTAGGTGCATTAGTCAGGGGTATATAGGGGGAATGAGTCTGGGTGGGTTACTCTTCGGAGGGTCAGCGTGGACTTGTTGGGCCAAAGGGCCTGTTTCCACACTGTAAGGAATTTTTAAAAATTCACATTAACTAACGCACCAATTATTGGGAATGGGTCGCAGTTGAATCTGTCACAGATGCTGTTAAACCTGTTCAGTTTCTCCAGCATTCTCTGTATTTGTTTCAGATTTTCAGCACCTGCAGTATTTGGCTTTTATTTTGGGGCTTTTATTGAGGTGTGACTGAGTGCCACTTTCTGGCAGCAAGTCACAATGCTTGTAGAGCCAGGAGAGGCTTGATGGGCTGAACAGTCTCATTCTTCAGCATAATAATGGGGTAATTCCGAGAGTTTGTGGTTCAGGTATTGGTAGAACATGGAGAGCCAAGAGACATCAATCTGATAAAATGTTTATGTCTTGATTGAAATCGCACGTTAGTGAAAGATCAAGAGGCTAATTTACAATGAAAGAATAAAATTAACATCTTAAATTGATTTTTGAATGGTTTAATTCGCTGTTGAAATGATATTTTCTCACTAATAGCTGGGATTGCCTTTGGTACAAAAGCAGGTAAAAACTATGACTGCAGATGCTGGAAACCAGAGTCTAGATTAGAGTGGTGCTGGAAAAGCACAGCAGCAGATGCAGTTCAAAACAGAATTTTAAAAGTTAGAATTTACATGACAACTCTCCAACTTTTCCTCTCTGGAATAAAACGTTCAGCATCCAGCCCAAGTATCGATGAGAGGGTTTGGATTTGTTAAATCCTGCCCAGAGGCCAATATGATAATCTAATCAGCTTTTAGCTGCGGCAAAACTATCAGGTAATATTACAACCCAGTGAGGCAGATTGGCTTTAACAGCTCTGAAATGATTATAATTGAACTTCTGGTAACAAACTCACATTTCACTTCAATATCTATTTCAAAAACACTGTCCTCAGAGAGCTGTTGCATTTAACAGGAGTGTGGAGGCTGAGGGGTGACCTTATAGAGGTTTATAAAATTATGAGGGGCATGGATAGGGTAAATAGATAAAGTCTTTACCCTGAGGTGGGGGAGTCCAGAACTAGGGGCATAGGTTTAGGGTGAGAGGGGAAAGATATAAAAGAGACCTAAGGGGCAACTTTTTCACACAGAGAGTGATGTGTCTATGGAATGAGCTGCCAGAGGATGTGATGGAGGCTGGTAAAATTACAGCATTTAAAAGGCATCTGGATGGGTATATGAATAGGGAGGGTTGAGAGGAATATGGGCCAGGGGCTGGCAAATGGGACCAGATAAGGTTAGGATATCTGGTCGGCATGGATGAGTTGGGCTGAATGGTCTGCTTCTATGCTGTACATCTCTACGACTCTTTGACTCTATGTGAGCTGGTGTTACCAAATTGCAGATCCCTATCCATGGTCCCAGGATATTTTTTTCATTCTTTCATGGAACATGGTTAGAGCAGCATTTATTGCCAATCCCTAATTGTCCAGAGGGCTCTTAAGAGTCAACCACATTGCTGAGGGTCTGGAGTCACATGTAGGCCAGACTGGTTAAGGTTGGCAGATGTCCCTCCCTGAAGGACATTAGTGAATCAGATGATATTTTTCGCAAAAATTTGCAAAAGTTCCAGGGTCCCAAGGAAGAAGAAACATACTACAAGGCAACGATAGCTGACAAGGGAAGTCAAGGGCAGCATAAAATCAAAAGGAAAAGCATACAATGTGTTGAAGATTAGTGGGAAGCCAGAGGATTGGGTAGCCTTTCAAAACCAGCAGAGGATAACTAAAATAAGCAATTAGGGGGAGGAGGTGAAATATGACAATATGATAGCTAGTAATGTAAAAAAAGATTGCAGGAGTGTTTTGGATATCTGGGAGGGAGGCAAGAATAGGCATTGAACCACAGGAAAACAAGGCTGGGGAAATAGTAATGGGGAATAAACAAATGGGGGAGGAACTGAATAAGAACTTTGCCTCAGTTTTCACAGTTTAAAGACAACAGCAGCATTTCAGAACTTCAAGAGAGTCGGGGCAGCGGTGAGTGTAGTGGCCATCAGTAAGGAGAAGGTGCTGAGGAAGCTGAAAGGTCTGAAGGTGGATTAATCACCCAGATGGACCACAGCCCAGAGTTCTGAAGGAGGTAGCTGAGGAGATTGTAGAGGCATTGGTGGTGGTCTTTCAGGGATCACTGGAGTCAGGGAGGGTCCAGAGGACTGGAAAATGGCAAATGTAACAGCTCTGTTTAAGAAGGGAGGGAGGAGGACACAGGAAACCATAGGCCAGTTAGCCTGACCTTGGCCATTGGTAAGATTTTAGAGTCCATTATTAAGCATGAGATTGTGGAGTACTTAGAAGTGCAGGGGAAAATAGGCTGAGTCAGCACGGTTTGTCAAGGGGAGGTCACACCTGACAAATCTGTTCGAATTCTCTCTGGATTAGTGGTGCTGGAAGAGCACAGCAGTTCAGGCAGCATCTGAGGAGCAGTAAAATTGACGTTTCGGGCAAAAGCCCTTCATCAGGAATACAGGCAGAGAGCCTGAAGGGTGGAGAGATAAGCTAGGGGTGGGTAGGGGTGGGGAGAAAGTAGCAAGTAGCATAGAGTACAAAAGGTGAGTGGGGGAGGGGATGAAGGTGATAGGTCGGGGAGGAGGAGGGTGGAGTGGATAGGTGGAAAAGAAGATAGGCAGGTAGGGCAAGTCATGGGGACTGTGCTGAGCTGGAAGGTTGGAACTAGGGTGAGGTGGGGGAAGGGGAAATGAGGAAACTGTTGAAGTCCACATTGATGCCCTGGGGTTAAATTCTTTGTGGAGATAATGAGCAAGTTAGACAAAGGAGAGCCAGTGGATGTGATCTATTTGGATTTCCAGAAAGTCTTTGACAAGGTACCACACAGGAAGCTGCTAAATATGATCAGAGCCCCATGGTGTTAGGGACAAGGTACTGGCATGGATAGAGGATTGGCTGACTGGCAGAAGGCAGAGAGTGGGGATAAAGGGGTCCTTTTCAGGATGACAGCCGGTGATTGGTGGAGTTATGCAGGGGTCAGTGTTGGGACCACAGCTATTCACGTTATACATTAGTGATCTGGACAAAGGAACTGAGGGCAGTGTTGCTAGGTTTGCAGGTGACACAAAGGTAGATGGAGGGACAGGGAGTGTTGTGGAAGTGGGGAGACTGCAGGAGGACTTGGACAGGATAGGAGAGTGGGGAAAGAAGGGGCAGATGGAAAGTGTGAGGTAACGTACTTTGGAAGGAAGAATAGAGGTGTAGAATAGTTTGGAAATGGGGAAAGACTTCAGAAATCTGGAGTACAAAGGGACTTGGGAATCCTGGTTAAGGATTCTCTTAAGGTTAACCTGCAGATTCAGTTGGCAGTTAGGAAGGCAAATGCAATGTTAGCATTCATTTCAAGAGGGCGAGAATACAAGGGCAGGGATGTACTGCTGAGGCTGTATAATGCTTTGGTCAGACTGCATTAGGAATATTGTGAGCAGGTTTGGGCACCATATCTAAAGAAGGATGTACTGAACTTGGAGGGGATCCAGCAGAGATTTACAAGAATGATCCCGGTGATGTAAGGCTTGTCCTATAAAGAGCAGTTGAGAACTCTAACTCTGTAATCAATAGTGTTGAAGGACAAGAGGCGATCTGATTGAAACTTATAGAGAGACCAGAATAGAGGGAGCGTGGAGAATATATTTCCAATAAAAGAAGAACTAGGACCTGAGGGCACAGCCTCAGAGTGAAGGGATGACCTTTTAGAACTGAGATAAGGAGGCATTTCTTCAGCCAGAGGGTGGGGAATCTGTGGAACTCATTGCCTCAGAGGGCTGTGGAGGCCAGGTCACTGAGTGTATTTAAGACAAAGATGGATGGGTTCCTGATTAGTGTGGGGGAGCAAGGGCTACAGGGAGGAGACGGGACAATGGGATTGAGAAACAGATCAGCCATGATTAAATGGTGGATCAGACTCAATGGGCCAAATGGCCGAATTCTGCTCATTTATTAGATTAGATTAGATTAGATTAGATTAGATTACTTACAGTGTGGAAACAGGCCCTTCGGCCCAACAAGTCCACACCGACCCGCCGAAGCGTAACCCACCCATACCCCTACATTTACCCCTTTACCTAACACTACGGGCAATTTAGCATGGTCAATTCACCTTACCTGCACATCTTTGGAGTGTGGGAGGAAACCGGAGCACCCGGAGGAAACCCACGCCGACACGGGGAGAACGTGCAAACTCCACACAGTCAGTCGCCTGAGGCGGGAACTGAACCCGGGTCTCTGGCGCTGCGAGGCAGCAGTGCTAACCACTGTGCCACCGTGCCGCCCACACCCATTTATCTTATGGTTAAACAAGCTTTTTTATTCCAGATTTTGTTGGATTGGAATTCCACCATCTGCCATTGTGAGATTGGAACTTAGGTTCCGAGACCATTGTCCTGATCCTTTTTGTTAGTCCACTGACAATACTACTAGACCACTCCACCATCACCTTCCCCATGTGTTTAACCACTTCACACCCTTTTCTTCCCCTTTGGGAATAGTGGGGGGGGGGGTGTTGACAGGATTAGCAACTCATTTGAAGCTCAATGAACCCTTTCCATTTCCAAAAGTTCTCTTGCTGAGATGGGGGGGGGGGGGGGGGGGGGAGAGTGCTATACACAGCAAGGCAAGCTCTTCCCAGGCAAGATAAAACACAAACAAAAGGAACTGACCTGAACCTATACAGAGGAAATTACAATAGTATGAGGCACACGTTGGCTGTGATGGATTGGAATTGTTACTTCAAGTGGTGATGGCGGAAAGGCTCTGGCAAGGAGTGCAACAACTATCCATGCAAACATAAAACAGGACAGGTGGCTAAAGCATGGCTCCCAAGGGAATTTACAGATTGTAATAGATCCAAAGCAGAGGCATACAAATTGCAACAGAAAAAGCAAGAGATCTGAGGAGTGGGAGCAGGTTAGAATTCATCACTGGAGGACAGAGGGATTGATTAAGACTTGGAAAACAGTCCAAGAGTAATCTTTAGGAGAACATAAAAATTGACTGAAAAAGTTTCAATGGCTACACGAAGAGAAATGTAGTTCCCTCACAGTTAGAAATGGCAGAATTCAGAATGGGGAACAAAGAAATGGCTGACCAACTAAATCCATACTCTGATTCTGTCTTCTCAAATTAGGACACAAGTAACAATTCAAAAATGCTGGAGAACACAGGATCTAATGAGAGGGAGGAACTGAATTCAATCTATTTTGGTACAGAAATGATGTTGGAGAAAATGATGGTCAAAGTTTGGGAGAAGATTTGTAGCTCGGGTGCTCGTTGTTGTGGTTCTGTTCGCCGAGCTGGAAGTTTTTGTTGCAAATGTTTCGTCCCCTGTATAGGGGACATCATCAGTGCTTGGGACCTTCCCGTGAAGCGCTTCTGTGGTGTTTCCTCCGGCATTTATAGTGGCCTGTCCCTGCCGCTTCCGGTTGTCAGTTTCAGCTGTCCGCTGTAGAGGCCGGTATATTGGGTCCAGGTCGATGTGTTTGTTGATGGAGTTTGTGGGTGAGTGCCATGCCTCTAGGAATTCCCTGGCTGTTCTCTGTTTGGCTTGCCCTATGATAGTAGTGTTGTCCCAGTCGAATTCATGTTGCTTGTCGTCTGCAACGACTGGGACAACACTACCATTATAGGGCAAGCCAAACAAAGAACAGCCAGGGAATTCCTAGAAGCATGGCACTCATCCACAAACTCCATCAACAAACACATCGACCTGGACCCAATATACCGGCCACTACAGCGGACAGCTGGAACTGACAACCGGAAGCGGCAGGGACAGGCCACTATAAACACCGGAGGAAACACCACAGAAGTGCTTCACAGGAGGCTCCCAAGCACTGAGGATGTCACCTAGCCAGTGGACAAAACGTTTGCAACAAAAATTTCCAGCTCGGCAAACAGAACCACAACAAGAAAATGATGGGATTGAAGACTGATCAATCTCCGATAGTCTACTTCCCAGAGCACTGAAGGATGTGGCCCCAGAAATAGTGGATGCGTTGATGGTCATCTTCCAAGATTCTTTAGACTCTGGAGACTGGAAGGTAGCAAATGTAACCCCACTATGTAAAAATAGTGGATGAGAGAAAACAGGGAATTACGGAGCATTCAGCCTGACGTTGGGAATCGGGAAAATGCTTGTGTCCATCATAAAAGAATTAATAGCTGTGCACTGGGAAAACTGTGGCAGCATGGATCTATGAAAGGGAAATCATGTTTGACAATTCAAACGGAATGCTTTATGGATGTAACGAGTCAAGTTGGTCGTGGGAGCCAGTGGATGTGGTTTATTTGGACTTAAAGAAGGCTTTCAACAAAATCCCAAGTAAGAGATTGGTGTGTCAAATTAAAGCAGGTGGGATTGGGGTTAGTGCACTGAGATGGATAAAAAATTGGCTAGCAGACAGGAAACAAAGAGTAAGAATAAACAGGTCTTTTTCTGAGTGACAGTCCGTGATGAGTGGAGTACTGCAGAGATCAGTGCTCGGATTCCAGTTATTCACAACATGCGTTAGTGATTCAGATTAGAGAACTAAATGTGATATTTCCAAATTTTGCAGAAAACACCAAGCTGAGTGGGTGGATGAGCTGTGAGGAGGATACAGGGATGTTCTCAAGCGTGCCTACTGCTAGAGTTTATTATTTCTCCTCGGTATCTCTGAGCTGCGGCCGTCTATACACACATTGTCAGAGACTGGTGGCAGTGAGTATCCTTGAGTAAAGGCAATATCTGCTGGCTCAGCCAGCGACACTTACATCCCATGAATGGTTTAAAAATAGTTTAGATTTTAAGCTTAACAAACCAAAAACAAATTTCCCTACCCTTCGAGTGTAAAGTACATTTTACAAACTCTTATTGTTGTTGCATGTAAGGTTCTGTAAGAGTGACATTTTTATCAGGAACCATCTAAAAACTCATTGAGCTTCTCCCATGAAACAAATATCTTGTGGTGAATGTAAAAATATCAAAAATAACACAAAAAGAATATATCCTTTACTCTCCTGTTAGATGAACATCTGATGCAGACAAAACACCCCGTGGATATCTGTCAGACATCGAATTTATCTTTCACTTCATAGGGCACTTGATCTGCCTTTGTTTTGAGATTCCTTTGAGGTTTCCTGGTATTGTGTAGGCACACTGTACCTTTCAGCTTCAGAACTGGATTTGATTCTGACTCAATCGGAGGAGATGAGGGAGCCTCGTGATTGTGCTATAAACAAGCTGAACTCAAACCCACCAAAAACGTATCTGCTATGTACTCACTAATTGCCACTCGTGCTGCAAGGAAGCTTGAAATGTCGGGAATAAACTGTTTCAGGAGATGCTTAGGTTTGAGGGAACCTGTCAAGGCAACAGAGTCTACGTGAATTCTGTATCCATGAAATCACAGTTATACTCTCTGAACTCCAGCTCTCTGTATCTTGCATCAGCAACAGTGTGAATGGACATACTATGAACTGGACTGCACACTGATTGCAGAAAACATTGTGATGAAATTCACCATTGCTTTACAGAACAACCAGTGACTGTTATTCAACACTAAAATGGAAAGAAATAATCAGCCATTAGCACCCTGTTTGTCATCTTCTTTCCCACACTTTTACATAGCAAAGGTTAATGGGTTTTGAGTGGTTCCAACAAGAAATAAATTCAATGTCTCTTGTACTGCCATATCTGACTAATACTTCACTTTAATGACTACAAGCACAGTATGTCATCCTTTCAGTCTACTGTTAGGCCCCTATATTCAAGCTAAACAATATTTTCATTAGCTCATCTTTGTAAATGTTCCCAATTTATTCCTGGTCGCAAACTCCTGCAGTGATTAATTATTGCCCCAGAGCCTTGGAAGAGCATCACAATAGCTCATTAATAGGTATCTATTCACGGAGAATAACAGAGTGAATCTGCAGCCCATGTCCATGCTGATATCATGCCTGATACCACGTCTACTGCCATTATTTTGATACTTTTTTTGGACTCAGTCTTTTTCCCAGAGTTGGGGAATCGAGGACTACAGGGCATCAGTTTAAGGTTAGAGGGGAAAGAATAAAAGGGAACCTGAGGGGCAACGTTTTTTACACAGAGGGTGGTATACATATGGAATGAGTTGCCAGTGGAAATGGTTGTGGTGGGTACATTAACAACATTTAAAAGGCATTGGACGAATACATGGATAAGAAAGGGTTAGAAGGAAATGAGCCAAGTGCAGGGAAACGGGGTTAGAGGGGATGGACATTTTGGTTGGCATGGACTAGTCTGGGCCAAAGGACCTGTCTCCACGCTGTAGGACTCTATGACTCTATAGCTGATTGAGGTTGTTGGCTCTCTATCTCTGAGTAAGATCCTTACAATGCTGATCTGCTGTAACACTCACTTCTGTCCATTAAAGGCTGTGAAATACAATTCTCTACTGCAGTGTCTATGACCTTTCTCCTCACATGATTTTTTCCTCACCTCATACCTTCACTCAAACCCTCTTGCTAAGATCAGGGTCACATTATCAGTTACATCACCATTATCTGCAAATTCCACTCTGCTGCCTATCCCCTCCATTTTTGTCTGACTTGGAATATAGAGTCAATGAGTCATACAGCACAGAAACAGACCCTTCGGTACAACCAGTCCACGCTGATCAAATATCCTAAATTAATCTAGTCCCATTTGCTATGTAATTACTTTTCCTTCTCTACATAAGCATTACAATCATTAACATCATTAGTGCCATTTCTGCCCCCACATAAAACCCCTACAGTGTGGAAACAGGCCATTCAGCCCAACAAGTCCACACTGGCCCTCCGAAGAGTAACCGACCCAGACCTATTTCCCTACCCTATTACTCTACACTTAGTCCTGACTAATGCACCCAACCTACACATCCCTGGACAGCATGGCCAATCCACCTAATCTGCACATCTTTGGACTGTGGGAGCACTCGGAGGAAACCCACGCAGACAAGGGGAGAATGTGCAAACCCCACACAGACAGTCGCCCAGGCTGGAATTGAACCTGGTCCCTGGCGCTGTGAGGCAGACATCCATCGTTGATGTTCTAATCTCACAGCTCAAGGCAATCTAGCTTTTACTAGACCTCGATTTGGTTCACTTGAGCTCATCACTTGATGTTTTATCAGAGAATGCCTACAGTGTGGAAGCAGGCTATTCAGCCCATCGAGTCCCTCTGTAGAGTTGGGGGACACCTCAGCAGTCAAGGATGTGCAGCCTCCATTCTTCGGTTAAACATCCTCCAAGGCGGTCTGCACAAAAATGCAGAATCGCTGAGCAGAAACTGATAGCCAAGTTCACTAGCCATGAAGATGGCTTCAACCATGATCTTGTGTTCATATCACACTCCATTTAAACCCAGCGTACTGTTCTGCATCTGTTAAATCTTTCTTAATGTCCTGTTTTTGACACCACCACATTGATAAACTATGATCTCTCTACCTTAGTTAGTTTGTACAGTTTTGGATAACATGTTATTTTGGTTAGACCCTCAGGTGCGACTCTTAAACCTATCATGTTATTCCAGCCATTTTGGTTTGTCTCCAGTACGACCTTATGTGTAGAGTTTTGTAATTATCTTCCTGCCTTAGTTAATCAGATCATGCGTGATCTCTTCATTGGTTATTCAGCTGTTGCCACTTTACTCACACTGTCTGACACTCTTGATCACCTGTAGAGATTTATTATTCAGCCTGTCAACACTCCACTCTCACTATTTGTATGATCTTTTCATCTCTCTGCCTGTAAATTCTGTGTCTGTGTGCTTTGCTTTGCTTCACCCGATAAAGGAGCAGCGCTCCGAAAGCTTGTGATTTCAAATTAACCTGTTGGACTGTAATTTGGTGTCATGTGACTTCTGACCTTGTCCACCCACTGGAAGTCAGTGAATTGGACCCAGCAAATTCACCCGAGCGGGTAGTAGATGTGTTTTTCAGGCTGTCAGCCTAGTTTGGGGAGAAGCTAACTTAATTTGGAGACAGTAAGGACTGCAGAGGATGGAATCCAGAGTCAATAGGTGTGAAGCTGGGAAAGCACAGCAGGTCAGACAGCATCCGAGGGGCAGGAAAGTCAACGTTTCAGGCTGAAACCCTTCATCAGGACTGGGGAGGGTGAGGGATCTGGAAGTATTTGGCGGGAGGGAGGGGGTGTTGGGGCTTGGGGGAAGAGTCTGTGGGATGGTGATATGTGGATGTAGGTAGGGGATTATTGTGACTAGTCAATGGGAAGGGTAGAGCAGATAGGGTGAGTTGGAAGATGGACAGGTCAGGGAATATGTTGTCAGAGTTATTTCTTCAACCTGAAAGTATTTTAATCAAACTGGGTTTGCACCACTGTCCTTTGTTAATCTTATACAATAAGAGCACCAGCCTAAACGTGTATTATGAGTAATAAACTGTTGAAGTATCTGTATAGAATATTTCACAGATAAGTTATTGTAGTGTTAAATCAGTCATGATTGGAAATGAATAGTGGGGCAGGTTTGATTGGCTAAATGGCCTGCTCCTATTCAGGAAATTAGGGAACTATGCATACTTTTTATAATCTTTCAATTTTGTGGTAACTCCAGGAGCAGTTGGGATTGATTTCCAGCCACTAGCCAAGTGTGGGGTAACAGGATGAAATAGACGTTCAGTTTGAAACCAAAGAACCTGTTTCTGGCCTTTCCCCCAGGGTTTTCAACGACCCGGAGGAAATCATCATTACGGGGCTTGAGTTGCTGATAAAAACACACAGTTTAGAGAAAATATTTGTCTCACATTTATCAGGAAAAATTGCCAGAAATACTCATTAAACGGAAAATACACTTCTATTCTGGGGTGGCGCAGTGGCACAGTGATTAGCACTACTACCTCACAGCGCCAGGGACCCAGCCTCAGGTTACTGTCTGTGTGGAGTTTGCACATTCTCCCCGTGTCTGCGTGCGTTTCCTCCAGGTGCTCCAGTTTCCTCCCACAGTCCAAAGATGTGCAGGTCAGGTGGATTAGCCATGGGAAATGCAGGGTTGGGGTGGGTCTGGGTGGGATGCTCTTCAGAGGGTTGGTGTGGACTTGCTGGGCTGAACGGCCTGCTTCTGCAATGCCAGTCAGGCTCACAGTAGTCACCGTTTTGAGCACAGGAAGGTGCATGTTAGCACACAGGGCCCTGCTGTTTGCAGGCAGAAAGCAGCCAGTGTATCCTTTCAACTCAGCAAAACAAACAACAGCATTCACTGCTTATATTCATAGGACAATCCCTTAACCAATCAGAGTTAACTGCCCTTGGCTCTCCCTTTGAATTGGTATTTCTGCAAAGCGTCCTGATGAAAAGCTTGTCCTTATTCAATAATAATCTTGAGGAATTAATGTCTCTGTAAACGCTTGATCAGACTATGGCAAGAGGAAATGCAACATTTCCTTTGAAATCCCTGGCCACTGTATTGATTATTGAGTATCTTGCTCCGCACTTTGGATCTCTGAGTGTGTCCCATGAAGTTTCTAGAATCTGTCATCATCGACTTTGGTATAACCATTCCAATGGCATCCACCAATGGACGTTCCACAATTGTTTAACGTTGATTGTGTTATCTTTTCAGCCCATGTTCTTTTGATCGATATTACAACCATCTTTCATAGTCAGATCGCTCTGACCTTGTGCACTCCTCATCTGATTTTTGAATTACTTGACTTTCTCAGATGGTCCCCTCCGTTGTTGGTAGAATGATGGGAGAATAAAACTCTATTTCTACTATAAGAATTCACTCTTCCTTTACTGCTTAGTCACAAGAATTCCCTTGAGAATTCACCAGTCATTACTTGTGGCTTGGCTGAAATGTGCATTATTATTACCAGGGGCCCCTTGCCAGTAAAGCTTGAATCTTTACATGATCAGTGACATTTGTATATTCTTCCTTTATCCCAAAAATATTGCCAAAGGCCTATGGTCCATCTTGACCTGAACTCCGAGTCCCATTAAATTGTCTGTGATCCTTTCATATCCCCATGTAACTGCTAATGCTCCTTTCGCTATAGCAATAGAGTCATGGAATTGTATAGAAAAGAAATAGACCCTTCGGTCCATCTCACCCATGCTGACCAGATATCATAACCCAATCCAGTCCCATGTGCCAGCATTCAGCCCATTTCCCTCTAAACCCTTTGTAGTGATTGGAACTTGGTTGACCTTGTTGACGATGAGATCCTTGATGAGGGTTGTTAATCTGGGCCTATCAGGGTGCCTTGGCTGACCGATATAACCATGGGTTTCAGAATCTCCTCAGGTCAGGGGGCTGACTCTGAAGTGGCTGGTCACAGCCAGTATACTGTGTACATGTAAATAGAGGGGGATTTGGTGATGGGATACCAGCCTCTGTGCAGATATTTCACCCTTCCTATCCGTAAAGCCATCCAGATGCTTTTTAAACGCTGTAATTGTACCAGCCTCTACCGCTTCCTCTGGCAGCTCATTCCATACACATACCACCCTCTGCATGAAAATGTCCCTTAGGTCCCTTTTATATCTTTACCCTCTCACCCTAAACCTATGCCCTCTAGTTCTGGACTCCCCGAGCCCAGGGAAAGGACCTTGTGTATTTACCCTATCCATGCCCCTCATAATTTTATAAATCTCTATAAGCTCACCCCTCAGCCTCCGACGCTCCAGGGAAAACAGCCCCAGCCTATTCAGCCTCTCCCTATAGCTCAAATCTTCCAATCCTGGCAGAATCCTTGTAAACCTTTTTGAACCCTTTCAAGTTTCACAACATCATTCCTATAGCCGGGAGATCAGAATTTATGGGCGGCACGGTGGCACAGTGGTTAGCACTGCTGCCTCACAGCGCTAGCAACCCGGGTTGAATTCCCGCCTCAGGCGACTGACTGTGTGGAGTTTGCACATTCTCCCCGTGTCTGCGTGGGTTTCCTCCGGGTGCTCCGGTTTCCTCCCACAGTCACAAAGATGTGCAGGTCAGGTGAATTGGCCATGCTAAATTGCCCGTAGTGTTAGGTAAAGGGGTAAATGTAGGAGTATGGGTGGGTTACGCTTCGACGGGTCGGTGTGGACTTGTTGGGCCGAAGGGCCTGTTTCCACACTGTAAGTAATCTAATTGCACACAGTATTCCAATAGTGGTCTAATCAATATCCTGTCTAGCCACAACATTACCTCCCAACTCCTATACTCAATACCCCTGTTTAGGTTCTGTCAAAGCTCTCCATTTGAGATGTAAAGATTATCTTGATCCATTGGCTGCCCTAAGACAAGGTTCTGATCAGTTATCAGAGTCTTCCCACTTTTCAGTTGTGCCCCATGGGATCTTATCTAATTTCAGTTCCTGAATCTGGACATCTCCCTGGCAAAGCATGGTGAAATCCTAACTAATTCCATCTCTTCTCAACGTCTGTCCTGTCATCCCAGGAATCAGTCTGGTAAACCTTTTTTACACTCCATCCATCGCCAGAGCATCCTTCCTCAGGTAAGGAAACCAGAACTGCACACAATGCTCCAGGTGTGGTCTCACCAAGGTCCCTGGACAACTGCAACAAGAGGTAAGACTGGGAGAGACCTTGCCATTGACCAGGCAATAGCATTCCATAGCGTGTAATCAACACAGAGAAGGTGCTGGAGAAACTCAGCAGGTCTGCCAGCATCTGTGGAAAGAGAGAAACAGTTAACATTTCCAGTCCGATATGACACTTTTTCAGAACTGGAGCATGGAATTCCATGGTGTGTGCTTTCCTGAGTCGGGGTATTCGTTCTCTCTCCAGTGGGTGGACAAGCTCGCCCACTGATTGGTTGAAATTCCACCCCACATGTACATCTTTTCAACCAACATTTTTGATTTAGTCAAACTCTGAACAAACAGCTGCAAGCAGTTCAAACCCCAACCGATGGTTAAGTTTCTTCCGCGACAGGAATTAATGACAACTAAAGATCACGACACACAGGAGAGAACAATTCAGTGATGATGGAAATTATGCCATTTGCTGTCAATGTGCAATTACTGGATAGACAGCTGTGAAGGGTAACTAACCAGGGCAGAGGCTGTGTGTCATTATAACTGACATTAGATCATACCTGCCTTGCATTTCACTTTGAAATTACTACGTTTAATTAATACTGTTTGTTACAATTGTCACACTGTTGGCTTCACCATGCTCTTTGTGGAAGCTATTGTTTTAGTGGTGTCTTGATTTATTTTGCTTGTATTATCAACTCAAACTGGACTCCTGTGGTACAGTGGTAGTGTCCCTATCTCTGAGTCAGGAGGCCTAGGTTCAAGTCCCCCCTGTTCCAGAGGTGTGTAAAAATGTCCAAAACAGAAATTGCTGGAAAAGCTCAACAGGTCTGGCAGCATCTGTGAAGAGAAAGCAGAGTTAACGTTTCGAATCCGGTGACCCTCGCTCAGAACTGTTCTGTGGAAAGGTCACCGGACCCAAAATGTTAACTCTGCTTTCTCTTCACAGATGCCGCCAGACCTGTTGAGCTTTTCCAGCAACTTCTGTTTTTGTTTCTGATTGACAGCATTTGCAGTTCTCTCAGTTTTTATTCAGTATGTAATAATGTCTCTGGCCAGGTTGGTTCAAAACTATTTCCACTATTATCCCAGTCTGTCTTGCACTGTGTCCCTGACACATTCCAACTCCACAATGTTGCCACTCTGATATTGGTCAGGATAGGGCCCACCTGATGCAAACCACTGCATCACGACCTGATGATGGCACTATCCTGTAAACATCAGACAGGGGCAAGATCAAACAGTGCCAAACCTCTCATTAGATTAGATTACATTACAGTGTGGAAACAGGCCCTTCGGCCCAACAAGTCCACACCGACCCGCCGAAGCGAACCCACCCATACCCCTACATTTACCCCTTACCTAACACTATGGGCAATTTAGTATGGCCAATTCACCTGACCCTGCACATCTTTGGACTGTGGGAGGAAACCGGAGCACCCGGAGGAAACCCACGCAGACACAGGGAGAACGTGCAAACTCCACACAGTCAGTCGCCTGAGGCGGGAATTGAACCCGGGTCTCTGGCGCTGTGAGGCAGCAGTGCTAACCACTGTGATACCGTGCCGCCCACAATAGGATCAGACGTTAGGCCATTCAGCCACCTGATCTCGCTGAATGATGGAACACAGGAGAGAACAATTCAGTGATGATGGAAATTATGCCATTTGCTGTCAATGTGCAATTACTGGATAGACAGCTGTGAAGGGTAACTAACCAGGGCAGAGGCTGTGTGTCATTATAACTGACATTAAACTGACTGATCTGATAATCCTCAACTCTACTTTCCTGTATTTTCGCCATAACCTTAGATTCCCTAACTGATTAAAACTCTTCCATCTCAGCCTTAAATACACTTAATGACCCAGCCTCAGTAGTCCTTTGTGGTGAAGAATTCCAAAGATTTGCTCCTCTCCGAGAGAAGAAAGTCCTCCTCAGCTCAGTTTTGAACGTGTGACGCCTTCTTCTGCGATCTTGCCCTTTGGTCCCAGACTCTCCAATAAGGTGAAGACACCTCTCCATATCTCTCCTGTCAAGTCCCCTCAGAATTTTGTATGTTTCAATAAGGTCCCCTCTCAACCTAGGAGGAGATGTAACATTCACCAGACAGGAATGGAATCCTGTAGGATGTACAGCTGAAGCATGGGGGAAGAAGTGTTGGAGGATCTTGGAGAATAAAGTATTGTGGATAAAGTCAAGGCTAAATCGAAACCACATAAGGGGTCATTCAGGCTAGCATTGGCCAGAGCATTCTGATGCTGACTGATGGGTGTCAGCTGTACTGGGGAAGCCCAATACAAATTCCATGGTGGACTGTCTTCTCTTGCTGACAATCCGGACAAGAACAAGAACTTTGGAAAGGGAGCTGGAGTGAGGAGAGAGTAAGCAGGGGATCTGTTTTAGCGAACTGAAGAAGTTAGAAGGACCAATTGTGGAGCAGATCAGTCAAGTAAGTAGATAATAGTTGCTAAAAGCTGAAAGGACTGCAGATGCTGTAAATCAGAAATAAAGACAGAAACTGCTGGAAAATCTCAGCAGGTCTGGCAGCACCTGTGGAGAGAAATCCGAGTTAACGTTTCAGGTTCTGAGGAAAGGTCACTGGACCCAAAATGTTGACCCTGTTTCCTCTCTGCAGATAACAGCTGGTATCGGAAATGATTTAATGATGATTTGGTTTATGCAGATTTCTTTAAGTTTTGTTTTTTGTCTGCTATCTGATTAAGAACGTTGGAAGTTCTGCTTTTGTTTCAAATTTCCAACATTCACTGTATGTTATGTACTTCAAATGTTTAATTCAGTGCCGAAAATGTGTTGCTGGAAAAGCGCAGCAGATCAGGCAGCATCCAAGGAGCAGGAGACTCGAGGTTTCGGGCATGAGCCCTTCTTCAGGCATGAAGCCATCAGTCATTCTTCCCTCATTCCTGAAGAAGGGCTTATGCCCGAAACGTCGATTCTCCTGTTCCCTGGATACTGCCTGACCTGCTGCGCTTTTCCAGCAACACATTTTCAGCTCTGATCTCCAGCATCTGCAGTCCTCACTTTCTCCTTTAATTCATTGCCACCTCTCCTCCAGGTACACCCACCATGCAGACATTCTCCTCTTCTCTCCAACAGGATTTCTGTTTTGATCTTTTGGAAGAGACACATCAGATTCAAGCCATTAACTTGGTTTCTCTCTCTGTAGATGGCTCCCAGTTGCACTGAGTTTCTCCAGCAATTTCTGATTTTGTTTCCGGTTGCCGGTATCCGTGGGATTCTGCTTTCAGTATGGAAGGATTTGTTTCTTTGTCAGTGAAGTAAAAACCAAAGAGAGTACGTGAACTGAGAAGAGTTCAGCAGGAGGTCGAACCAACTCCTGTGTTTTATCACCTTCAGTATGGGTGCAGCTTGGTTAGTGGGAAGAACCACTTGATGAATTATAGCTGGGATAATTTTCCCCTTCCCCCACCTCACCCTAGTTCCAAACTTCCAGCTCAGCACTGTCCCCTTGACTTGTCCGGACTTGTCCTACCTGCTTATCTCCTTTTCCACCTATCCACTCCATCCTCTCCTCCCTGACCTATCACCTTCATCCCCTCCCCCAATCACCTATTGTACTCTATGCTACTTTCTCCCCACCCCCACCCTCCTCTAGCTTTTCTCTCCACGCTTCAGGCTCTCTGCCTTTATTCCTGATGAAGGGCTTTTGCCCGAAACATTGATTTCGCTGCTCCTTGGATGCTGCCTGAACTGCTGTGCTCTTCCAGCATCACTGATCCAGAGTCTGGTTTCCAGCATCTGCAGTCATTGTTTTTACCTCTATAGCTGGGATCGTCAGCTTTCTCCGAGCATTGGCAAGGACCTTGGTCCTTTGATCAGCGATCTTTGTAATAGTCTCCAAATTAATGATTCAATAGACGATTCAGACAAATGTGGAACTCACTGCCTGGAAACCTTGTGGAGGCTGGTTCAGTGGAGGCATTCAAGAGGAGCATTTAGATAGAATTAGTGTTCAAAGGTATGGGTGTTAAAGCACTGGCACTGGGGTAATGATGACCATTTAATGACCCAGTGCAGGCATGATGGGCTAAATGGCCTCTTTCTACACTGTAAAAAAGTGTGGCATGGGAAAAGCACAGCCGGTCAGGCAGCATCCAAGGAGCAGGAGAGGCAACATTTTGGGCATAAGCTCTTCATCAGGAATGTGCCTGCTCCTACTGCTTGGATGCTGCCTGACCTGCTGTGCTTTTCCAGCACCACACAGTTTGACTCTGTTCTCCAGCATCTGCAGTCCTCACTTTCCCCTTCTACACTGTAACAATTCTATGATTCTGTGAAGATAGATCTCTGGTAAAATGTGTAAAAACATGCAAACAAGGTACAAGAATAGGTTATTCAATAAGATCATGGTTAATCCAGCTTCAACCTTAAATCTCCATCCTCCCTCTCCCAAGGATCTCCCAACTACTCCTTTGTTTAGTGTGAATCTATCTGTCCCCTCCTTAAAAATATTCAAGCACCCTCCATTTCAGGAAGACAGATCCAAAGGCACTTGATCCTCTGAGAAGGATTTTACCTCATCTTTGGCTTTAAAAAGAGAACTACAGATTCTTAAGCCATTTATATAACGGAAGCTTTCATGTCAAAGTTAAAATTTTCAAGCTCGACATTTCTCTCGAGCTTGAAAACTGTAACATCTGAATTCTCCAGTGATTTGTACCAGACTTTTATTATTGTTAACATTTATTGTATCGTAATTGTTGACGATAATAGCTAAAATGAAATGTTTAATTCCTATGAGAGAAAACAATTGTCTTTGAACTGTATTATCTTAATGAATATAATATTAACCTATCTGAACATTTCATTCCTTAACAGTTGGGAGGAATGATTGGACCCAAGAGACAAGTGAAGGGATAGAACATGGTGGAGGTAGTTACGTGGATGACCTTGTAAACAGTGATGAAAAAATTCATGATTTCCTTGGCATTTCAGCATCATCATTTTATGTTAAAGATCATCAATTGTAAGTTCAGTTAAAATCTTATTCGTCCTGACTGTTAGATACAGAAAACGCAACACATGTTTTTCCACATCGACTCCAATGTCCAGTTATGCGTGTTTAAATATTCCCGGTTGTACAGTTCCAAACTATTACATTCAAAAAGTAATTTCTATTCCAATACGCAATTACAGGGTCACAGTGTACATACAACTCCACAAAGTTCAAAACTGCAAACAATATTCAGTTTTTAAAAATTGGATTGAATTAGCTTTATTGTCACATGTACTCAGTGTACAACGAAAGGTTGAGATGTCAACACTGACCGTGCCATCTTAGATACACAGGTACATAGGTACAGCATCTTCAGTTACACAATCCGAGGAAATACAGAAATAAAATGTCCAGCACTGCAGAAATAAAGGTTGAGAATAACGGTCTTCCAAACCCGACCACACTGCACCGAGCCTGCACACCGCACTCACCATTGACTCCACATCGCACCAGGCCCTGACTCCACATTGCACCAGGCCCTGACTCCACATCACACCAGGCCCTGACTTCAGTCCGCACCGAGCCCCTGACTCCACATCGCACCGGGCCCTGACTCAAGTCCGCACCAGGGCCTGACTCCAGTCCGCACCAGGGCCTGACTCCAGTCCACATCGAGCACCTGACTCCACATCGCTCCAGGTCCTGACTTCAGTCCGCACCAACCCTCGACTCCAGTCTGCACCAGGCCCTGACTCCACATTGCACCAGGCCCTGACTCCAGTCTGCACCAAGCCCCTGACTCCACATTGCACCAGGCCCTGACTTCAGTCCGCACCGAGCCCCTGATATCAGTCCGCACCAGGCCCTCGACTCCAGTCTGCACCAGGCCCTGACTCCACATCGCACCAGGCCCTGACTTCAGTCCGTACCGGGCCCTGACTCCACATCGCACCAGGCCCTGACTCCACATCGCACCAGGCCCTGACGTCAGTCCACACCTGGCCCTGACTTCAGTTCGCACCAGGCCCTGACTCCGCATCACACCAGGCCCTGACTTCAGTCCGCACCAGGCCCTGACTCCGCATCACACCGGGCCCTGACTTCAGTCCGCACCAGGCCCTGACTTCAGTCCGTACCGGGCCCTGACTCCACATCGCACCAGGCCCTGACTTCAGTCTGCACCAGGCCCTGACTCCACATCGCACCAGGCCCTAACGTCTGTCCACACCTGGCCCTGACTCCAGTCCGCACAAGGCCCTGACTTCAGTCCGCACCAGGCCCTGACTCCACATCGCACCAGGCCCTGACTCCACATCGCACCAGGCTCTGACGTCAGTCCACACCTGGCCCTGACTTCAGTCCGCACCAGGCCCTGACTCCACATCGCACCAGGCCCTGACTCCACATCGCACCAGGCCCTGACGTCAGTCCACACCTGGCCCTGACTTCAGTTCGCACCAGGCCCTGACTCTGCATCACACCAGGCCCTGACTTCAGTCCGCACCAGGCCCTGACTCCACATCGCACCGGGCCCTGACTTCAGTCCGTACCGGGCCCTGACTCCACATCGCACCAGGCCCTGACTCCACATCGCACCAGGCCCTGACGTCAGTCCACACCTGGCCCTGACTTCAGTCCGCACCAGGCCCTGACTCCGCATCACACCAGGCCCTGACTTCAGTCCGCACCAGGCCCTGACTCCGCATCACACCGGGCCCTGACTTCAGTCCGCACCAGGCCCTGACTTCAGTCCGTACCGGGCCCTGACTCCACATCGCACCAGGCCCTGACTTCAGTCTGCACCAGGCCCTGACTCCACATCGCACCAGGCCCTAACGTCTGTCCACACCTGGCCCTGACTTCGGTTCGCACCAGGCCCTGACTCCACATCACACCAGGCCCTGACTTCAGTCCGTACCGGGCCCTGACTCCACATCGCACCAGGCCCTGACTTCAGTCTGCACCAGGCCCTGACTCCACATCGCACCAGGCCCTAACGTCTGTCCACACCTGGCCCTGACTTCGGTTCGCACCTGGCCCTGACTCCGCATCGCACCAGGCCCTGACTTCAGTCCGCAGCAGGCCCTGACTTCAGTCCACACCGAGCCCCTGACTAAAGTCCGCACCGGGCTTCACCCTGAGGATCAGGAAACTCGGGGTTGATTCTGGTATTGCCTCACACCTGAGAGACCTGCTCTGCCATGCTAGTAGGCCATTACACCAGGCCAGGAGGAATCTGGTCATGTCTCTGCTGAGGCCGGGAGTTGACCTGAGGCCGGGAGAGAAGAATGGAAAAAAACACGAAGTGGGGGTAAAAGAAAGGGTAAGAAGAATAAATCTTCTCTTTGAGTTGGTCTCCATTTGCTTTCGGTAAATAGATTTGACCCAGGTGTAATCTTCCAGACTCTAATGTGTGTGACTGCATTGACAATTTAACTCTAACATGGCCTGCTTGGGTTTCTGCTTGGGTCCACGCTTCCCCGCTGTGTTCCCCCTCCCCCCACCCCCCCCAGTTGCAGGATGGATGAGGCTACATCCCAAAGACTGCAGTCATTGAGAAAGCAGCTCACCACCACAGCCTCCAGGAGAGTTAGCGCTCAGGAAGAAAGGACACGATTCCCGATGAAAGGCTTTTGCCCGAAACATCGATTCTCCTGCTCCTTGGATGCTGCCTGACCTGCTCTGCTTTTCTAGCACCACTCTAAACTTGACTCTAATCTCCAGCATCTGCAGTCCCCACTTCTGGCTAATAAATGTCACACCTCCATCCCACAAATTAATAATATCAAGAAACTGATATTTGCAACTGCAACAAGGAATTAACTGTCATTTCAAAGCAGCCGAGTTGGTCAGTGGAGATTCTCTCCAATAAAACCTCGCACTGTGGATGCTGAAGATCTGAAACAAACAAAAAAATGCTGGAGAAACTCAGCAGGTCTGGCAGCATTGGACAGAGAGAAAACAGAGTCAACATTGAGGCCATTGACCCCCGTTCAGATCTAGAGGTTGCTGGGAAAAGGGGCATTTACACTGAGGACACAGATTGGGGAGGAAGATTAGCAGACAGGTGGAGAGAGAGTGCAGACAGACAGAGAGAAAAGAGATAAAGGATTGTTGACAGAAAGTCGGGAAGACAAGAAGCTCGATAGTTGATAACGGGGATTATCAGTTGGAAATGATATCAGCTGAAAGCGACTCATTTCACGACTGGATCTGGAGTTGTGGACGTTGATGTAAGATAAGGAAGGAGGTGTTTGTGCTCTGAAATGCTTCAAGTTGATGTTGAGTCTTGAAGGCTGTGAGGTGCCTAAACAGAAAATGAGGTGCTATTCTCTCAGCTCACAGTGAGCCTTGCTGGAGCACTGCAGCAAGTCTGAGACAGAGATGTTGACCAGGGACAGGGTGGGGTGAGGAAGGGGCAGGCAGCGGGAAGCTCAGGGAGAGTTTTCTGTAGGTGTTCTACAAAGAGGTCACCCAGTCTGCTTTCCATCTCCCCAGTGGATGGTGAGGAGGACAGGTGTTACACCTTCTGCAATTGCAGGAGACGGGGCTGTGGGGGTGGGAGGTGGGGTAGGGGGAAGGGTGGGGTGTATTGGTAGCAATAATAGGCCAAGGTGAGGCCCAGGTCCGGTAAAACTGTACACGCAACAAGACCTTGGAGGAATTTAAACATGAGGACGAGAATTTTCAGTCTGATGTATT
This sequence comes from Chiloscyllium plagiosum, assembly GCF_037043375.1. Classification (NCBI taxonomy): domain Eukaryota; kingdom Metazoa; phylum Chordata; class Chondrichthyes; order Orectolobiformes; family Hemiscylliidae; genus Chiloscyllium; species Chiloscyllium plagiosum. The sequence goes on from NW_028270158.1 coordinate 4,227,674, forward strand.
GGTGGATCATCAGCAAACCTATTTACTCATTAACTGGCTTCCTCAAGGTGTTTGAAGGATTTTGGAATCTGCTCCTGGAGCTCAGGCCATTTACACCCCGGCCTTAGTCACTCGGGTTAGCTTCAGGGTAAACCTATTGAGAGATGGAGCCAGACACCATCACTTTCAGAGAGGCCCAGCCAGCTATGAATCTGCACCTTTGGGAGATTAATTGAAGGATGTTTACCTTTGCACGGGATTTAAAGCTGAAATCTCTCAGATAATTTCCAAAAGCAGACAGCATTCCTCAGAAAATCCCAAACCTGGTGTCTTTGCATTTGACTGGCGCAGTGGGGAATACATTTCTCAGGGGGCACTCTCTCCTTTTCTGTGTGACTATTGAAACATAACATTAAAATCTTTCAGAGAGACGAGATTTATTATTCAATGCACAGGACCTACAATTAAACGGAATGGGATAGATGACTGCATGGCCATGTGTACCACAATCATTAGTCATACAGTTAATTAAAGTGGACAAAACATTTTGCTCCTAATCACATGCTAAATTACCTGCATTAAGCTGTGTTACTGACCATTGCAAGATGGGAATTAACCTGCTTTTATAATGAGCTGGAAGCATCTGTTTCTTACAAAACAAATTAAACCTCAGGATTGTTCCAAAGTGTTGGAATCCCCAGACTGAATTTATAGACATCCCAATGAGTTTTAATTTCCTTTCCTAGTTACAACAGAAGGCAAGTTAGAGTGAAAAAAGGAGCAAGGCTAAAGGTTATTAACTCAAAAGCTTTTGATGAACTAAAAACCAAAAGTACTGGAGAAACTCAGCAGGGTCTGTGTGCAAAGTGAAATAGAATTGACGTTTCCACTTTGCCCTGGATGGGGGCAGCTCCAACAACACTCAAGAAGCTTGACACCATCCAGGACAAAACAGCTGCTCGGTTGGCATCACATCCACAAGCATCAACTCCCTCCACCACCGACGCTCAGTAAGTAGCAGCACTGTGTCCTCAAGATGCACCGTAGAAATTCAACAAAGAACCTCAGGCAGCACCTTCCAAACCCATGACCACTTCCATCTAGAAGGACAAGGGCAGCAGTTACATGGGAACATCACCCCCTGCAGGTTCCCCTCAGAGCCCCTCACCATCCTGACTTGGAAATATAATTGCTGTTCCTTCAGTGTCACTGGGTCAAAATCCTGGTATTCCCTCCTTAAGGGCATTGTGGGTCTAACCTACAGCACATGGACTGCAGCGGTTCAAGAAGGCAGCTCACCCCCACCTTCTCAAGGGGCAACTAGGGACGGGTAATAAATGCTGGGCCCAGCCAGTGACACCCACGTCCCATGGAGTGAATAAAAAAACAATTGAAATTCTCTTCTTCAGAAGGTTTTGTAGTAGGCTTGGTTGATGATTATTGCACTGTCATCATATGGAGTGTTTGTACTGCAGAGTGAGGAAAGCACAACATCCATAAGGAATAGTCATGATATGGAGGAGCCGGTGTTGGACTGGGCTGGACAAAGTTAAACATCACACAACACCAGGTTACAGTCCAACTGGTTTAATTGGAAGCACTAGCTTTCGGAGCGTCGCTCCTTCGTCAGGTGGTCATCCTGGTCACTTCAGAATACATGCAGTGAATCATTATGATATAAAATATCGATCCTGTGCACTTACACAGAACAAAGTCCCCCAATCATGTTGCTGTCATCTTGAGACCATATGCTGTTACTCAAGAAGTCTACTTCTGTAAATTTATAATGCCCAACGTCACAAAATTGATAGAATTTTGGATATGTTCTGTGATAAATTGCAAAAGCATGTATTAAATTTAGATAAGGAGCACTTTCCTGATATAGAATAACATTTAAGAAATTAAGTAGGGCGTCACTATGGAGAACTCACCATTGATGGTGACATCAGGGCCACTGGATAGGTTAAAGAATGCATTAGCTTTTACCAGCTCAAGGTTACAGCATTGCTTAAAATACACCTGGAGACAAAGCAAAAATAATGCGATTTTACAGCTAACGTTCTTTCAGTGTCTAATCATGACACTGTTGGGCCTTGATCTTATTAAGTCAACACTTTGAATTACTTCAGCTCAAAGAACAGTTAAAGAATGGCTCACAGAACACCATAAAAATTAAAATATCTGGTTCCAGCATAATAAAACAGAGAGAAAAAAAGTTGTTTTTTTACTTTAAAACATGTAGTTTATATTTCTGTCCAGGTGGCCGATGAAACACACTCTAACTTGTACCACAGTGGTATAGTTTAGAAAGTAAACAGGTGAAAGATTTGTCGCAAGTCAGGCATTTGCAATTGCTCCAACCTAAAATCCGGTACAGGTAGTACTTCTATAATGTGATTGGTGCATTCTTGTGCAACCCCATATTGTAGGAAAATCGCTTTAGAAACAGCACTTAAAGTGTTGCCGATGTACACGCATTTCAGCCAGGACATGTTTTAAATTTCGTACTTTAGAAGCAGTGTTCCCAATTCGTCAAACGGACCATGGCGAATTTGTTTTAACGAAACGTATGTTATACCAGAACAACTTGTATAAAATTCCAAGGACTGGGATTTCTATTGGCAGAAGAGATCTTGTAATTGCTCAGCGGTTAAGTGGGATTGAAGTCTGCTCTTCAGACACATTTGAAAACAATATGTTTCTGATCCTGTTGCTCAACCCCAGCTGAGCTCGATACATTGGGAACGCTGACCACAATGGGATTTCTGCACCATGACTAATGATAGGGACAAAATGGTGATGGTTTTGCCTGGTTTATTCCTGTTAGAGTGTGGGGTATTGAGGAAGCTGCACAATCGTGGGCCGAAGGGCCTGTTTTGTGCTGTATTGTTCTATGTTCTATGTTCTATGTTCTATGTAATAGCCACAACTAACTTACCAAGCGCAAGACAATGGGAATAGTGATATGGTGAACATGTTGAGAATTCCCTCAACATTGTTGAGAGCTAACCATTTACAATGTGTACAAGAATTATTAATTGAGAATTGCTTCCCCAGCATTTGTCTGATATTCTTCCAGTTTTGAGCTTACTGGATGGTGATAGTAAATGTGAAGGGCTGGATGGCCTACTACTCCCTCCAAACTAAATATTTTTATTTGTGGGATGTGGGTATCGCTGGCTGACCAGTAACTGCCCTTGGACAGAGTGGCTTGCTTGGCCATTTCAGAGGGCAATTGAGAGTCAACCACATTGCAGTGGGTCTAGAGTCACATGTGGGCCAGACCAGGTGAAGATGGCAGTTTCCTTCCCTAAAGGTCATTAGTTAGCCGAAAATCAACCCACAATGTTTCTGTCTCAGACGTAAACTAATATTAAAATGTTGATGTTGAGAGGCAGGGGTGGGGGGTGGAGTTAATTTGATATTTGACTTTTGTAGATCGTCAAAAGCATTTTAAAGAAAGAAGCCAAATGTGAAAGGCCAGAAAAATCTCTTTGATGTGGGTGCTTTTGTTTTCCTAAACATTGGGCATATAGCTCCAGTCAGATACTCAAACAAATTCTCAAGCTCGGAGGATATTTAATTCAATTTTAACAATTTGTCATTCAAGGACAAATCCCCCATTCACCTTGCAAAGTCAAACTTGTGCTAATTTAAATTCTACTTGACAAACACAAATAATAATATCCCATGGTGAATAATCCAACAAAAGGACATCTGTGACAGTCCGTGCTTTTGATAAAAAGATGATAAATATGCATTATTATCTTATTATATATTATTTTGATTTGGTATTAGGTTTTAAACTGGAGGCAAGTGAGTTTGGTTAGTTCTTTTAAAATGTCTTTGAAAGGTCAGAAAGTCCTTTGGAACAGTGACCTCAGTACATCATTCCCAAGAATCATAGAATCCCTACTGTGTGAAACAGGCCATTTGGCCCATCAAGTCCACACCAAGCCTACAAAGATCTTCCCATGCAGGCACACACCCCTACCCTATCCCTGCATTTCTCAAGGCTAATCCACCTAACCTGCACAGCCTTAGACACTAGGGGCAAGTTAGCATGAGGAGAAAGTGAGGTCTGCAGACGCTGGAGATCAAAGCTGAAACTTTATTGCTGGAACAGCACAGCAGGTCAGGCAGCATCTAGGGAACAGAAGATTCGACGTTTCGGGCACATTCCTGAAGAAGGGCATGTGCCCGAAACGTCGAATCTTCTGTTCCCTAGATGCTGCCTGACCTGCTGTGCTGTTCCAGCAATAAAGTTTCAGCAAGTTAGCATGACCAATCCATCCTAACCTACACACCTTTGAACTGTGGGAAGAAACTGGAACACCCAGAGGGGATCTATGCAGACACGGAAGAACATGAGAACTCCACCCAGACAATTGCCCGAGGGTGGAATTGAACCTGGGTCCCTGGTGCTGTGAGGCAGCTGTGCTAACCACTGAGCCACTGTGCATGCAAATTCAATCAAAGTACGTGGCGGACATCTGTCAATTAATGGATGGAATCCTTGTATTGCTGAGTTTAGAACAGATCATTTAATCATAAGGTTAGATTTTGACTTCGGTTCAGAAGAAGAGAGGTTGTCAGCTCGGACGGGAGAACGATTTTCTCCCGGTAGAAACACTGAGTTTTCAATTCATTTCAAACAAGGCACTCCAGCCCAAGTTGAAATAATTCATGGACCTTCTGAATAAATCTTTAAGATGTCAGAACTGAAATGTTTCGGCCCACCCAATTGTCAAAGGTTCATGCCACTGGACTCAAGAAAAAAAAGTAAGACCATCTGAATCCGAAGAAAACCTACAGGACCCAATCAGTGAAATAAAAATCACAGAGTTGAGATACAGGAACGATAGTCTCTGGATTTGAGTATCTGTAAAGGATAGTTTAGGAAACAAATTAAACCTTTGTCTTGGGTTTTATGTTAAAATATTTGTAGATGTCTTTAATTTTTTTAATGTTTTACCTCTTGAGACTTATGTTGTGTTGTAAAAACTCACCAGCAACCTCATGTGAATATTTTCCTGTGTCTAGCTGCCATAGTAACCAGTGGCAAGGATTAGTCTTATGGTCATCCAGCCAGGCTTCACCCTGGGAATCTGATTGTTACCATCAGGTGGGAACATAACAAGATAGAACATGGAACATAGAGCAATACAGCGCAGAACAGGCCCTTTGTCCCTCGATGTTGTGCCGACCTGTGAACTATTCTCAGCTCGTCCCCTACACTATTCCAAAATCATCCATGTGCATATCTAAGGATTGTTTAAATCTCCCTATTGTGAATGAGTTGACTACATTAGCAGGCAGGGCATTCCACACCCTTACCACGCTCTGCGTAAAGAACCTGCCTCTGACATCTGTCAGGGCGGCACGGTGGCTCAGTGGTTAGCACTGCTGCCTCATAGCACCAGGGACCCAGGTTCGATTCTAGCCTTGGGCGACTATCTGTGTGGAGTTTGCACATTCTCCCTGTATTTGTATGAGTTTCCTCCAGGTGCTCTGGTTTCCTCCCACAGTCCAAAAATGTGCAGGTTAGGTGAATTGGCCATGCTAAATTGCCCATAGTGTTAGGTGAAGGGGTAAATGTAGGGTCGCTCTTTGGAGGGTCGCTGTGGGCTTGTTGGGCCGAAGGGCCTATTTCCATACTGTAAGTAATCTAATCTTAAATCTATCACCCCTCAATTTGTAGTTATGCCCTCTCATACAAGCTAACATCATCATCCGAGGAAAAAGGCTTTCACTGTCTACCCTTAGTGTGTTTCTTGGCATTGAACCACATAGATGTAGTTTGGCAGAAACACAATGGTCAGGTCTGAATGGACTCCTTGCTGGGACTGAGGAATTGTAAGTTTGATAGATCATAGAACAGCTTTGCTGTCTCACAATTACATTGGAGGTTTTATGGGCAAAGTTAGGTTGATTTTTGAGCAGTGAAGGAATTAAGGGTTAGGGTGAGAGGGTGGGTAAGTGGAGCTGAGGCCATGAATGGCAGAACAGGGTCGATGGGCTGGATGGCCTACTCCTGCTCCTAATCCTTATGTTCTCATTCCATCCTGCACTGCAGCTTGAAATAATTCAAACACACCCAACAGCAAATGATTAAAAATGACATAATAAAGGCAAATTGAATTCAATGAAAATATGGACATTGAACATTAAAGTCATAAATTCATAAGATATCGGAACAGAATTAGGCCCTTCGGCCCATCAAGTCTGCTGTGCCATTCCACCATGGCTGATATGCTCCTCACCCTCATTTTCCTGCCTTCTCCCCATATCCCTTCAACTCATTATTAATTTAATAATCTGTCGAATTCCTCCTTAAATGTACTCATTGTCCCAGCATCCACCACACTTTGGGGGAGTGAATTCCACAGATACACAACTCTTTGGGAGAAGTCGTTTCTCCTCAACCCTGTTTTAAATTTGCTCCCCGTTATTCTAAGACTGTGATCTCTCATCCTAGAATGAGCCACAAGAGGAAGCATCTTGTTGGTTTTATCCACACCTTTTACCATCCTGAATTCCTCAATTTGATTGCCCCTCGTTCTTCTAAATTCCAGAGAGTATCGGTCTAAACTGTTCAATCTCTCTCCTTCATGTCATAGTCGGGGGAATGGAGAGAAATCAGGCACTTGGCATTCAGATAGAGAATCAGCCATGATCCTATCGAATTAGACAAAGAAACTTCATCTGCAAGGTAGACCAACAAGAGGCTGGAAGAACACAGACAGCATCAGGGCCTGAAGTAGGCTTACTCCCGAAACACTTCCTGATGCTGCCTGGCTTGAATGATCCAATTGAATGGCTGAAGGGGCTGGATGGCCTACACCTGCTCCTGGATTCTATGTCTCAGTAGATGTCATTTCACAGCTTGTGCACACCACACTTTAACAGTTCATGTAGTGAGAACGTGATCATGATCAGGTTAATAGCATGAGCAAAGTATCAGTGAGAAACTGCTAACAGAGAACTCTGTGTCCTCCTCTATCTGTGAGGAAAGAGCATCAAAGTCTCTGGGACTCTACGTCCTGTCTTCAAAGCAGCTAATGTGATTACCCGAGATCAGTCTTCCCCTTCCCCAGAGTGCCAGCATTTTTTAATGTAGACTGACACCTAGTGGCACAGGTTGGGAGTACTGACAGCTATTTGAGTGTCATGGAGCCAGCTATGTAGTCTCCCCATTGTGTGTGAGCAGTGTGGGATATGAGGGGTCATTCATACAATGAATACAGCACAGAGGAAGGGCAGTAGAGTTGACCCTCTGTTGTGTGTCATGTGAAGAAGGGAAGTTGGAGTTAAGGCAGTGAATGGGCATCTTTGTCCTAAACAGTGGGGATGTAGTTTCAGTCAGATACCCTGGTTAACTGCAGAGTGCTGTCAATGTTTCACACCATTCTAACAACCTGTCCTTCAGGGGATAAACCCCCTCATTCATCTCACAAAGTCACTCAACAAAACGTCAATAATGTCCCAAGGTGAATAGTGCAGGGGAAAATCACTTTTGATGCCTGAGTCACAGGCTTTTGATGATAAGACAATAGCATACACATTTATGTTTAGAATGATCTAACTGATTTTCTAGCTCAGTGGAAATAGAATAGTGTAAAAAGCAACACAGAATGTTGGAGGATTCAGCAGATGATTGGCCCATAGTGGCCGGGGATGATGTGGAGGTGCCGGTGTTGGACTGGGGTGGACAAGGTCAGAAGTCACACCACACCAGGTGGTGATGAAAGAGCAGGGCTCTGAAAGCCTGTGATATCAAATAAACCTGTTGGACTATAACCTGGTGTGATGTGACTTCTGACAGTGCCCAGGATTGTGCAGGTTAGATGGATTAACTATGATTAATGCAGAGTTTTGGAAATATGATGGGGATTTGGGGCTGGGTGGGATGCTCTTTCTGCACTGAATCGATTCTGGGTCTGGCAACATCTGGGGAAAGAGGAAGAGACTTAACATTTCAAATCCGATATGACTTCTTCAGAACTGTTCTGAAAGGTTACTTGACTTAAAACATTAACTCTGTTACTCTCTCTCTCTCTCCACTGATGATGCCAAACCTGCTGAGTTTCTCCAGCACTCTGTATTGGTTCCAGATTTCCAGCATCTGCAATCTTTAGTCTTTTCAGACCCTGGTATAATGCCGGTGATGCGGATTGTTTGGGAGTTTGAGCACAGATTGAATGAGAAACAATGACTAAAACCAGCAATGATTTGTTGTAGTTATTCACCAGGACTAGCCCTCACAGGAGAGGAAGGTCCTGGGTATTCTCAAACCTTCATTTCCAGACACAAAGTGAAGGAAACAATAGTTTGTGTCTTGTTACATATTGAGAATTGATGTGACAATGAATTGGTGTTTATATCTCGTGATGAAACAGGGACATTAACAGTCATGTGCAAGATGCTGAGAGAGGTCCTTATAGAGAGCAGGATTATAGTGTCTACAAAACAGTTTAAAGAAGCCTACCAGAAACAGACAACAGTCATTTGTAGGTCAGGGGGACGACGTTATTACAAGTCATAAACCCCTGGTAGAGGCAAGTTCATCCACCTCTCCAGTGTGGGGTGGGTGGGGAATAGACCCCCAAGTCACTATCCTCATGACAACACAACCCAGGGCAAACAAGTGACAATGGGTCGGCTGCTAACCTGCGGTAGGGCCACCTGGAGGATTGAGGGAGAAGAGTTATGGTGGATAAAGCTGCATGAGGAGTATTAGTGAGATTGTTGAGACCAAGAGGGTGTCTGACTTATACTCTCCCACCCCAAACCAACCCTCCCCGTCCCCCAACATCAGTTTGCAGGAAGGCAGGGAGACAGTGCAGAATAGTCTCTGCAGCCAGAGATCAGGTGAAAGGGAAACACCTTTCTTATCTCGATACAATTCCTCAGGTGTATCCTGATGATAAAAAAGCAGAACAAATTTAACCCAGCCAATTACTGCCCATCACGCTCCTTTGATCATCAGCAAAGTAATGTCGCTGCCAAACAGCACTTACTCTACAATGGGCTGCTCACTCACACTCAGTTTGAGTTCCAGCAGTTTTACCCAGTCCTGACCTCATTAAAACTGGCTTATAGTTTCCTGTTTTCTGCCTCCTTCCCTCCATGAATAAATAGTTTTATTTGCTACATTCCAGTCTAGTGGAACCTTTCCTGAATCTAGTCAATTTCAGAAAGTTGACACGAATGCTTCAATCTCTTTTCAGACTTTCAAATGAAGTCCATCTGGACCTGGAGACTTGTCAGCCCTCACCTCCTCGGTAACACTTTCCTCATGATTATAATTTCACTGAGTTCCTCGTTTACAGCTGTTACTGCAATGGTTTCTGTATAATGTACAGTGAAGACAAGAGCAAAGTATATATCCGTTTTATCTGCCTATCCATATTATCTACAATTACCTTCCCATTCTCACTCCCAGGGGATCAATACACCCTTTACCTTTGTCTTTTGTTTTTTAAACACTTACAGACACTCTCACTCTCTGTTTCCATTTTTTTTCTGGCTAGCTCCCTCTCATACTTTCCTTCTCCACATTAATCTTAAGTCTCTGTCTGATATTGTACAGAATATAAAAACAATCATCTGACCTGCCTCTCATCATTGTTCAATTATAAACTTGAAGCTTTCCTCAACGTTTTAGTTAACCACAGAGGATGAGCCCTCCTTTAGAACTTTCCATTATAGTAGGAATATACTTACCTTAATTATTCTAAAATATTCCTGTAAATGTTTGTCCCTGTGTTTATGTTGATCTATCCCACAGCCTGAACCTTCAGCTAGCTCAGCTTTCATGCCTATACCTGTTTTCTTGCATTCACTCACGGACCAGCATTTATTACCCATCCAATGTGAAGGGGCAGTGGTTAGAGTGTCTCTTATTGGAAATGATTTTTGCCTTGCATTTGTCATATCAAATATTACTTTATTTAGGCTTTAAAACAAAACAAACAAAGTCTTTGATCTATTCTTCTCCCTGTCAACTTGGATGCAAAGTTGTCATTGTTTATTCTGAGGTGTTTCATTAATAATGTCACATGGCACAATATCAAATCTGATATAATCTACCCTCAGGCTGTTTCCAGAACCTGCACATCTCCAAACCATTTTACAAGCTCCTCATCCAGGCTATTGCTCTCACTTGAATGATTTTGAGTTTATATATAGATTAAAGTCACCCATGATTATTGCAATCTCCTTATCACAAGCACCAATATTTCTTCTCATGTATGTCATCCCATATTGTGGTTACTCTTCGGAGGTCATTCTCACCAGTCATTTCTTTGCCTTTCTGTTCCTCATCTCTATCTCAACCGATTCTGCATCCTGATCTCCTGATCAAGGTCATCTCTAACTTTTGCATCAATGGCTATCCTTGCTGAACAGTGCTACTCCTCCACCTTTGAGTTAGTGAGGACTGCAGATGCTGGAGACTCAGAGATAATAAAGTGTGGTGCTGGAAAAGCACAGCAGGCCAGGCAGCATCCGAAGAGCAGGAGAGTCGATGTTTCAGGCAGGGCCTATCATCAGGATTCTTTTTTTAAAAAGAGGTGTGGCTATAGTAGTGGGATTGTTTCAGGATGTGGTCAAAGAGCTTCAGGGCAGAGGAGATGACCGGGTTGGAGTTGGGTGGGGGTGGGGAGGTTGCAGTGGGAGAGAGACACTGAGATCTGAGAGGACTAAATCTAACCTGACTCCTCCACCAATAACCAGCTTCCTCATTGTCTTGAATTATATTCAGGGCCCAATTCATGCCTCATGCACCTACTTTGCTGCAATGATTACCAGATTATATTTATCTTTTGCAATGTGTGTTACTGGTTTGTTACTTTATTACAAATGCTGTGCATTCAGATGCAGAGCCTTAAGTTTTCTCTTTTCGTTGTGTTAGTAGCGGATAGTCTTCACTGCTGGTATGGTCTTCATTTTATTCTCTCTCACATTCCCTCTGTTCTCTGCCCTTTGTTTCCCATATTACTGTTTTCCTCCCTGACCTTGACACCACCACACCATTCAGCTTCCCTCCCTGTTTACCCAAAGTTTGATCGCTGATCACCATTGTTTTGTTTAGAATCCTCTCTATTTCGTTAGTTACATGTTTATGAAGCTAGATCTTCCAGATTGTTGGGTGAGGTGGGGAGGAAATGGCAGTAGTGCTTACAAAAGTTTTCAATTCCTCTTTGGCCATGGGAGAAATGGCAGAGGGATTGGAGAACAGCCAACTTGGGACCATTATTCAAGAAGGCAGCAGGGGATAAACCTAGAATTTACAGGCCGGTCAGTCTAACCTCAGTGGGGAAAACTATTGGAAATAATTCTGAGGAATGGAATTACTCTGCATTTGGAGATGCAGGGATTAATCGAGAGCAGTCAGCCTGGTTTTGTTAAGGGGAGGTCATGTCTGACCAACTTGACTGAAGTTTTTGAAGAGGTGACCAGACTTGGAGCCGAGGGCAATGCATTCAAAGCAGTCTGCTTGGATTCCATAAACGTTTTGATAAAGTCCCACATGGGAGACTGATAGCAAAGGTAAGAGGCCATGGGATCCAAGGAGATTTGGCAAGTAGCAGTCACTTGGCTGAGTGGCAGGAAGCAGGAGTTGGTGGTTGAGGGGTATTTTTGTGACGGGAAACCTGAGTCCAATGGGGTCCCACAGGGGTCAGTGTTGGGGCCCTTGTTGTTTGCGGTTTATAGAAAGGGTTTAGACTTGAATGTAGGAGGGTTGATCAGTAAGTTCGCAGAAAACATAAACATTGGTGGGGTGGTAAAGAGTGAGAAGGATAGCCTTCATTTACAGGCGGCTATGGATAGGCTAGTCAGTGGCAAATGGAATTAAATCTACACAAATGTGAGGTGATGCACTTGGGTGGAACTAAGGGAATACATGAATGGTAGGTCCCTGAGAAGCACCAAGGATGAGAGAGATCATGGGGTGTGTGTACCCCAGTCCCTGAAGGTTGTGGAACAGGTGGATAAAGTGATTAAGAATGACAAGCAGGAGGCTGGAAGAGCACAGCAAGCCAGGCAGTATCAGGAGGTGGAGAAGGCAATGTTTCAGGTGTAACTCTTCTTCTAGACCACTGCAAAGTGATTATGTCAGTAGGTGGGATACTCATCTTTATTAGCTTCATTAACTTTATTATAAGAGCAGGGAGGTGATGCTGGAACAATATAGAAGGTTTGTTAGGTCGTGGCTAAGTTCTGGAATCCACATTATCAGAGGGATGTGATAGCACTGGAGAGGGGGCAGAGGAAGATTTCCCAGGAGAGTTTCAGTGATGGAGAGAGATTGGACAGATGGGTTATTTTCCTTAGAGCAGAAGAGACTGAGGGGGACAGGATTGAGATGGATAAAAATATGAGGGGCATAGACAGGAAGGAACATTTCCCCTTGATGACAGGATCAATGACTGGGGAGATAGATTTAAGGGAAGGGACAGAAGGTTTAGAAGGGATGTGAGGTAAGCTTCCTCACCCAGAGGGTGGTGGGAATCTGGAACTAACTGCCCGTGAGGGTGGGAGAGGCAAAAACCCTCACTGAAGTAATAGTTAGATGGTCCCTGGCCATAATGCCAAGGCTATGGGCCACGTGCATAATTCTGGGATTAGAATAGTTAGGTGATTGCTTTTGAGTGTGCAGACATGATGGGCCAAAGGGCCTACTTCTGTATTGTAGATCTCTATGACTGTGACTGTAACAGAATTCAGTAAACCTCCCAACAGTCACATTAACAACATTTAAAAAGTGTTTGGACAAATACATGGATAGGAAAAGGCGTAGAAGGATATGGGTCAAGTGCAGGGAAATGGGGTTAGCGTGGATGGACATTTTGGTCGGTATGGACCAGTTTGGGCCAAAGGGCTTGTCTCCGTGCTGTAGGACTCTGTGACTCCATGACTATATGTGTATAACTCCTACGTTCCCCAATGCTGCTGCCAGAGCCACAATAACTGGAACCCATTTCACCCACACCAGACTTTGAACCATGTTTTAATTTCCCTGAACTTCACTACCTTCAGCGAATGTAGTGAATAAAAACTGAAAGAGCTGAGGATGCTGTAAATCAGAAACAAAAACAGAAATTGCTGGAAACGCTCAGCAGGTCGAGCAACATCTGTACAGAAATCAGAGTTAACGTTTCACGTCCAGTGACCCTTTCTCAGAAGTGAATATGTTTATCCTTCCCTAAACCTAAACAGAATTACACTTTAAACAGTAAATTGCAGAAACAAACTAATTTCTGAAATGGTGCTGAACATTGTACAATTATCGGTGAACATCCCCACTTCTGACCTTATGATGGAGGAAAGGTCATCGATGAAGCAGCTGAAAATGGTTGGGCCGAGGACACTCCCCTGAGGAACTCCTGCAGAGATGTCCTGGAGCTGAGATGACTGACCTCCAGCAGACACCACCATCTTCCTTTGTGCCAGATGTGACTCTAACCAGTGGAGAGTTTGCCCCCGGTGCCCATTGATTCCAGTTTTGCCCGGGCTCCTTGATGTCACATTCGGTCAAGTTTGCCCACTTAATGTCAAGGGCTGTCCCTCTCCCCTCCCCTCTGGAATTCAGCTCTGTTGTCCATGTTTGAACCAAGGCTGGAATAAGGGCAGGAGCAGAGTGACCCTGGGGGAGCCCAAACTGGGCGTCACTGAGCAGGTTATTGCTGAGCAGGTGCTGTTTGATAGATCTGTTGATGACACCTTCCATCACTTTACTGATGATGGAGAATAGACTGATTGGGTGGTAACTGGCCGGGTTGGATTTGTCCTGACTTTTATGTACAGACCATGCCTGGGCAATTTCCCACATTGTCGGGTAAATGCCAGAGTTGTAACTTCAACAGCTTGGCTTGGGGAGCAGCAAGTTCTGAAGCACAAGTCTTCAGTACTATTGCTGGGATGTTGTCAGGGCCCATAGCCTTTGCAGTATCCAGTGTCTCCAACTGTTTCTTGATACCACATGGAGTGAATCAAATTGGCTGAAGACGGGTATCTGTGATGCTGGGGACCACTGGGGGAGGCTGAGGTGGATCATCCACTCTCCTGTTCACTTCATTCCTCAGGCATATTCCTGGAATCCTCTGAGACTGCTTTTTGAGGAGGGACCGTGACAGAAACGCAGAGCTGCAAAAACTCAATCCTGTTCCAAATCAAGGAAAGGGGAAGTGTATGATTCTGATTGTGTTTTCCCAGTTGCTCAGTGCAATGATCCTAGTGCTAAGGTTTGTATGCCTTTCACTCCCCAGACATACAGAGACCTAATCAGGAAACTGAAACCTCCCAAAAATAAGTCTGTGGGTTGTGGCAGCATTTTTCCCTTGATGAAAGAAAACAATTCCTTTGAAGATGATCCTTTCAAAAGGCAAGTTGCAGCAAACTGTGTGCTAATGGTCTGGAAAATGAGCATCACGTCAGAGAGAGTCTCGTGATCCCAGTGTAATGGTCTGAGTGACCAGCAAAAGTAATTCCCCTTTGAGATAGTTATCTGCATCAAGAGAAACACATGCAGAATTTCTAAAGAGATTCTGTCTGTTGTAGAAATGCATGTATTTGATAAAATAAACCAGAGAGGGATGAACTAAACTGTCAAATGGTCTTGTCTTGGTCCATACTTCTGTTGCTAAATGTGAATGTATGTGATTTATGAATCGCCTGGGATCTGACTTATACAGTATTACCATTGGCTGGGATCGAGAAAATAAAGGACATATGAGTATAGAGGTCAGAGGAGCGAGGTAGCAAAACTAATGTGCAGGTGGTTTCTGTTTGGCCATTTTAATATCGTGAATAAGTTCTCGCAGCTAATACAATTTAGAAGAACAAGGTGTGGGGGTGGGGGGGAGGGGGGGGCAGGGAATGGATCTCATAGAAACCTATAACATTCTAACAGCATGAGACTGGCTGAAGGCAACAAGGATATTCCCAATGAGCAGGGAGTCCAGAACCAGGTGGTCACAGTCTTAGGATATGAGCAATCCATTTCAGACTGAGATGAGGAGAAATGTCTTCACCCAGACAGTGGGGGGGCCTGTGGAATTCTCTGCCACAGAAAGCAGTTGAGACCAAAACACTGAATGTTTTCAGGAAGGAGGTAGATACGGTTGTCAGGGCTAAAGGGACTGGGAGTAAGCAGGAATGGTTTATGGATTTGGATGATCAGCCAGGATCATCGTAATGAATAGTGGCGCAGATTCCAAAGGACCGAATGACCCACCGCTACACCTTGTTTCTATGTTTCGATGTCAGGGCGTCATGTGTTTAAAAACTCTCTTTTCACCATTTACGAATCCATGCCCTGAGATAACTATAAGCTCAAACGTTTTGCTTCCTGAAACTTAAATGACAAACATCGAAGTAGATTTTTCATTCTGTCATGTGATGTCACACGATGATTGTGAGAGAAGAAGATAAAGCCAAGGCCTTCAGGCTGAGACACCACATTATCATAATTTATGATAAATTAATACCAAATACTGCCGTACAAGGTATTCATAGATTTACCAGACTGATTTACATTAGATAGGGATTAATCTCTCTTTTGTCTGTCTATGTTCATGTGCCCTTAAAACTCTAATAAGAGTGTTCTAAGTCCACCCACACTGTACTATTTTTGACAATGATGTGCAGCTCGGTGACACCATTGTAAGGTTTCCCCTCTACACAACGATAAACATATCAAAAGAATATTAGTTAGCTAATTTCCGAATGACATACCCACTTCCAACCTTAGCATGCATAACTGCTGGCTCTCAGGCAGAAGGGAAAGCGACCAGTATTCCTCGAACTTGTTCAGTCAGACCAGCTGTGAGCAGAATTCTAAGTGTGTTTTGGTGAATTATAATTGGACTATTCATCATTTTCCATGACCGTGGGATAAATTATTTAAAAGGTCTTGACATGATTATTAAACTGCAGATATTTGTATTCTAAATAAATGTGACCAAGATTTCTTTCTCACTCATCAAAAGGCTCGAGGTATGTAATTGGCCCTAAATCATAGGCAGGCTAAAATAACTCCTCAGAGACCGGTATCCTGTCACCAAGTCACCCTTTATATACACGTAGAGAGACCTTGACACAGGTCGGAGCCAGCTCTGAGTGGGTAGAACCCCTGACACTCCTGTTTATCTGTCAGCCGGGGCTCCCTGATTGGACCAGATCAACAGCCCCAATCAGGGAACTCAGATTCTCTGAGGTCCACCAAGCTGACCCGGTTACAATCACCGCACAGGTTATTGGATTTCTCTCTATTAGAGGCAACTGGTTAAAAAGCCTGAGGGTTACAACTCCCCAACAAACATGGAACAGACCTCAATTCAATCCTCTGCCACAATAGAAATTGAACTGACATTGTTGGTATCTCACACACTCTCTCCATTTGGCCAACTGAGCTGACAATCCCATTTGATCAGGCTGTACAGAAGCAAAATTCCAATCTGTCAGACAGACATGCGGTGACTGTCAAACACGTAACCTTCAATCCCTGGCTCTTCAATGGAATGCTACCTGTGGGAAATTTCCGATTGACTCTACAAACATGACCAAATCGATAGAAGGGTTGTGTTGATGCAGTGATAGATATTGGACCCTGGACAAGACCAGAAGATGAAAACATGGTCATGATGCATGAGTTA
The DNA here is from genome assembly GCF_037043375.1 of Chiloscyllium plagiosum. Classification (NCBI taxonomy): domain Eukaryota; kingdom Metazoa; phylum Chordata; class Chondrichthyes; order Orectolobiformes; family Hemiscylliidae; genus Chiloscyllium; species Chiloscyllium plagiosum. The sequence continues at coordinate 4,244,314 of NW_028270158.1, forward strand.
AGAGTTTTGTCAACAGTGAGGATTGTAAGAACCTCCAGAAAACACAGAATGGGCAGGCAGGCAGCAAATCCACCTTCAGATGGAGAAACATATTTGATACATTTGAGGGATGAAATACAGTAATATTCCAGTTCAGGCACAATGGGCTGAATGGCCTCCAGGTGCACTGTAACAATTCTGTGATAGGAATGATTGTAGAGTAAGAAGTCACAGAGGGTGGAAGCTGAGGGAGGTCTGAGAGATTTGAGCCAAGGAGAGATTGTGGTCAAATTGAGCAAGAATTCCAGCAAGACCCACCTTGATGTTGGAAACATCTCTGCCTTTTATGCAATTGATGAGTGACAGAGGGAGTTCCTTTCCTGGATGCAGTGAGTCCTGACTGAGTGTGTTTTTTTGTTTGTTAAATGTCTTGCTGGTGACTCGGCCCACCTCAATAACACGCAGCGTCTTATTTTAGCACACTTGACAAACAGCTAGACACTGCGAAACTTCAATATAGAAACCAGAGTGGGATCTTGGTGGATTCACCTCAACGCTTGCTCCATAGGCCCTTCATGTTGGATACTGGACATCAATATCTCGGGGCACACTCTGTGTACTTTAACCAGGAGGAGATTAGGGGACAGTCATTGTCCACACAGTCTGGGCAGGTTGGCAGCCTGAGTGGGTTATCGACTCACAGTGACTGGCATCAACTTTCCCCTGTAACCTTCCTCTGACCTCACAATTGATCTCTGCCTTTGACTGCTCAAGTTATTCATTGTCTGGCTTGTGCCCTCTGCCTTCGCTGCTGTGGGCAGAGTTCGCGAACACTCTGTAATAAGAATTTTGACAAGTGGGCACCCGTACCCAAAGGTAAATACAATGACTGCAGATTCTGGAAACCAGATTCTGGATTAGTGGTGCTGGCAAAGCACAGCAGTTCAGGCAGCATCCAAGGAGCAGTAAAATCGACGTTTCAGGCAAAAGTCCTTCATCAGGAATACAGCTGTATTCTGTATTCTGTATCCTGTATTCCTGATGAAGGGCTTTTGCCCGAAACGTCAATTTTACTGCTCCTCGGATGCTGCCTGAACTGCTGCGCTCTTCCAGCACCACTAATCCAGAACCCGTACCCAAGGCAAGGATCTCCCAATGCCATTGCTCAAGGCAACATCAGAGCAACCAATCCCCTCCCCCATGTCAAGGTCTTGTCTTGAGTTGCTCCAGCTTTGGTAACAGATTGGAGGAGAGGCAAGACCAATTTATTGTTAACTTTGCCTAAGTGTTGACAGTGGCAGAGCTCGTGATGGGAAACTTATGGAATTATTTGTTTCAGAGCCCTTTGCAGCTCTCCAACAAATTAACCTTCTGAGACTCGAATTACATATCATCGATCTCCATTCTCTGCCAATCACTCAGCTGTGGACAGGGACTCACCATTTCTACAACCAATGAAGGAGCTCCTGAGGATGAACACGTAGTGACAGGTTCCAATGAAATGGCATTGAACACTGAAGTATGGAGAACTATAACAGCAGGAAGGTGGTACGTTACACCCACCTTTACCTGCATTTGGAGTGAAATCTTGTTATCCTTCACAACCTATCGTGGGATAGGGCCAGAGTGGTAGTTATTCCCCCCAGAAAGCTGGTATGCCTTTAACTGCTACAGTCCTTCCAGTGATGGGGTCATACAGTCAATCAATGTGAAACTGGAAAAGCACAGCAGGTCAGACAGTGTCCAAGGAGCAGGAACGTCTATGTTTCGTGACCTGCTGTGCTCTTCCAGCTTCACAGCTGTTGACTCTGACTTCCAGCATCTGCAGCCCTTCCTGTTTCATGGGGTATTATAGTCAGGTTGACCAAATGAACTGTTCTAACACCCAACCCTATTCAGAGCATATCAATCTACACTGTGACAATGTGAGAGGCATCATTAACCCCAGGGAACAACATATCCAAGGTATGTCAGGGAATAAGGAGAAAGTGAGGACTGCAGATGCTGGAGATCAGAGCTGAAAATGTGTTGCTGGAAATGCACAGCAGGTCAGGCAGCATCTAAGGAGCAGGAGAATCGATGTTCCAGGATCAGTCTGAAGAAGGGCTTATGCCCGAAACGTCGATTCTCCTGCTCCTTTGATGCTGCCTGACCTGCTGCATTTTTCCAGCAACACATTTTTCATGTCAGGGAATTACATTAGTATTGCATTAATATGAATTACACTATTCTTAATTTTCAGCCAAATTAACTAGGAATCGTTTAGTTTCTCTAGGTTATTGAGTTGTTATGTACAATGACAAGGCTAACAAATAACTCACTGTATTGGTCAGCTGGAAGTGCCTGATAGATTCTTTAAAGTCTGATCAAAATGAATACAAGAAGACACATGCATGTCGATATTTATTAGCTTCATCTACATAATATATATAATGAGTGAATCTATTATCTTAAACTCCATTATATACATCTATATCTTAGTTGTAAAGGACACAAAAACAACAATCTCTCCCTCAATGTCAGCAAAATGAAGGAGCTGGTCATTGACCTCAGGAAGTGGCATGGAGGACACGCCCCTGTCTGTATCAGGGGCTGAGGGGGGAGAGGGTCGTGAGCGTCAAGTTCCTGGGAGTGACAATCACCAACAATCTGTCCTGAGCCAGCCACGCTGATACCATGGTCAAGAAAGCACAGCAATGTCTCTACTTCCTCAGGAGGCTAAGGAAATTCAGCATGTCTGTAAAGACACTTACCAATTTTTATAGCTGCACTAGAGAAAGCACTCTATCCCCCTGTCTCACACCTTGGTATGGCAATTGTCCTGCCCATGACTGTAAGAAATTACAGAGAGTTGTGAACACAGCCCAGACCATCATGAAAACCAGCCTTCCATCCATTGATGCCATCTACACTTCCTACCGCCTCGGGAAAGCAGCCAACATCATCAAGGACCCCTCCAACCCCAGTAATGTTCTCTTCCTATCTCCTCCATTGGGCAGAAGATACAGAAACTTAAACACATGTACCAACAGGATCAAGAACAGCTTCTTCCCTGCTGTTATTAGACTTCGAATCGACCTCTCAAATTTCAGAATTCATGTTGATCTCATACCTTGTACAGCTTCTCTGAGCTGTAACATTGTATTCCTTGCTCTGTTCTATAACCCTAATGCAGTTTGTATGGTGTGATCTGACTGTAATGCTCACAAAACAAAAAAAAACTTTTCACTGCACACAGGTACATGTGACAATAATAAATCAAATTAAGTCAAAGCAAATATACACAATCAAGTGAGCCCCCTCACACTGTCTTCTCTCTGTCAGGGATTGTGGTGACAATGGCACTCAAGACTCTATCTCCAATCCCATGGTACCAGTCTCACTGACCTCAGGCAGATGTTGAACAGTCCGATGAGTGGGACAGAGTCCCTGAGATTCTGAATATAAGGTTACGTGCTGAATCCCCATTTCCTAACACTTTCACTTCTTTTCCATTGTGCTGAAAACAAGTTGAAAACATCTCCAGGTAGCTCAGTGTTAACTGCATCAAAAAGGTCCCCATGGACAGTGGAGATTATGCAGTCCCCTCCCAGCCAGAGCAGCCTGATTCTCGCACCAAGCCTGAGTTCATCGATTTTATCATCTCGCTCGCTCATTGTCCTGCCCAGTTAACCTTTAATGATTAACCCTTAATTATCTGATTTGGAGATATCGTTTTTAACAGAAGAGAAATTATTCTTTTTCCCCATTCTAAATGATAGGTTATACATATTACTTTAGATTCAAAAACATCTCTATTTAAAAAAAAAGAGAAAAACTAACGCCTGCTGGAGATTGTCAGTGTTTCTGAACAAACAAATCCCTTGACAGAAGCCGTACTGATCCATTGTTGTATGATCGGACATAAAAACAACAGTGATTACATTCGGAATCATAGAGAATGGCAGAAAATTATTGGGAACAGTGAATAATTCAGTGATTGGTTGTGCCTTTAGCATAGCCGGAACACTGAATAATAATCTTTAAATAAAGCTGGTAAACAATTCTGAATGCCAGGTGTAGGAAAGGTCATTATGTTGGCACCTCTATGATAGGGATTTCAGACAGGCTTTTGCTGTTAGTTAATAAGTTTAAAAGTTCCTTCCTTATGGATTCTTGGATATTGTTGGGAGTTACATTCATCCAGACAAGTGGGGAGTGTTTTTGATCTTCTTTTTGGGGTCATTCAGGGATTTTTAGATAAGCGCATGGAGGGACTTGGGCAGGCAGCAGGGATTAGCTTAATTTGGCATCATCTTCTGTGGACATCCACTTCAACACCCCCTCCCACTCCCCTAAGGACATGTCCATTCTGGGCCACCTCCACCACCGAAGCAGGAACACCTCATCTTCTCCCTCGGGAGCCTACAACCACATGGCATGAACATTAAATTCACCACTTTTCAAATCTGCCCACACCCCATCCCATCCCAGATCCAACCCTCCAATTCAGCTGCGCCCCTACCTGTCTATCTTCCTTCCTACCTATCCGCTGCACACTTCCCATCGACCTATCACCATTGCCTCCTCCCTTCGCCCACCTATAGTCATCCCAACTACCTTTCCCCTAGCCCAATGCCCAACCTCTCCACTTATGTTTTGGCCCCCTTCCTCCTCCCCAGTCCTGATGAAGGGTCATGCCTGAAATGTTGATTCCCCTGCTCCTCGATGCTGCCTGACGTGCTGTGCTTTTTTCCAACACCACACTTTATCAGCTCTGATTCTCCAACACCTGCAGTCCTCACCATCTCCTACTCACATTCGAGACAGCATCGTGGGCAGAAGGGCCTGTTCCTGTGCTCTGCAGTGCTATGTTCTATGTTGTCCTGGGGTTGATGTGATGTAGTTCAGTTAACAGCACCTTTACCTCTGAGTGTCCACATTTTGGACCTTAACTCACATTCCAAAGGCTTGAACACAAATTCCGGGCTGGTTTTCAGTTCACAGTGGAACGTTCACTGACAGGAGCTCAGAGCTCAGGTCCCGTTTATCCACTCACGTGGGTGAAAAGGATCTCATTGGTCAAAACTCAACAAGTCTGATTCAAAATCATCCAGTGTCCTGACTAATATTTATCCTTCAATCAACATTACTGGAACAACTTCTGGAGCAGAGTCATAATGGATTCAAAGTTAACTCGATTCCTCTCTCCAAAGATCTCCAAGTACAGCTCAACATTGTGAGGGTCAATCCTAGAGACCATCAGGTGTCTGATCAAATGAGCCATGACCAATCTTTGAGAAATAGGTGTCTGGACGGATGTGGAGACAAGTTTTTACAATACATACCAGCTAAAGAATCCTAGAGATCTACAGAACAGAAAAAGAGCTGGTATGGAGGGAAGGTCTTACAAGGAAAGGCTGAGGGTCTTGAGGTTGTTTTCATTAGCGAGGAGAAGGTTACTTAATAGAGACGTACAAGATGATCAGAGGGTTTGATAGGGTGGACAGTGAGAGCCTTTTTCCTTAGATGGTGATGGCGAGCATGAGGGGACATAGCTATAAATTGAGGGGTGATAGACATAAGACAGATGCCAGAGGTAGTTCCTTTATTCAGAGTAGTAGGGGTGTGGAACACACTGCCTGCAACAGTAGTAGACTCGCCAACTTTAAGAGTATTTAAATGCTCATTGGATAAACATATGGATAAAATGGAATAGTGTCGGTTAGATGGGCTTCAGATTGGTTTCACAGATCGGTGTAACATCGAGGGCCGAACGGCCTGTACTGTGCTGTAATGTTCTATGTTCTAAAAAGGCCCTCAGCCCATCGAGTTTGTGTGGGTCAAAAACAAATACTAATTATTTGTAATTAATCCCATTATTCAGCACTTGGCCCTTGGCATTGCAAGTGTATACCTAACTACATTGTTAAATGTAACAAGGGTTTCTGCCTCCAGGCACTGGCTTTTGATCAACTGGTAGAGTTAAAAAAAAGACCAATGAACATCCTTTTGAGTTTCCTGGACAACGTGGGACTCTGGGCTCTCAAAGCATCTACAAATGTAGTATCATGGTCTGTGCCTCACAAGTATACCACAGATTATAAGGCAGTGTGGGCAGCCCTGGAGTTGTGAAAGGCGCTTTATAAATGCAAGTCTTCTTTTAATTGACAACTATTTACATTCAGTATCCACAGGCAATTTTCAGTCAAGTCAAAATAAGCTCTGGATATTTCAGTTAAGGATGCAGCTACAAAGATAGAGTTTTTTTTGCAAAATCTACAAACAAAAGGAAACAGGCAGAAGAACATTGACAGACCAGAAAGGCCTGCGAGACAAGGCCACACCGTTCATTTCAATTAATAAAGATACCTTTGCCTACATTCCTGCTTTTCCCAAAAATACATCCACTTTGTCCCTTTTAAATCCATTTATTCTTTTCCTTTCAGCAGCTTTTTCTTCTGAATTATTCCATTAATTTATAATTAATTCTGTTGAGAAACTGCACTCAAAATCTCCAATTCTCTTCGCACACCTATTGAACCTTCCGTTTGACAGATATTTTTAGTCTAAGATTAAACAGCATGCAAGAAATCAAAGGCATCTCCATGAGTGAAACATGTTGCTGTTTTAAAGTGAAATGGTTTGACAATCTGCTATCATTTGAAGTGTATGGATATGAAGTTGTCTACACACGGTTTCTAAACAGACATTCACCGATTTCAAACGCTCTGTTTGTTGACTTCTTATTGCCCTTCACCTGTTTGTCTCGGAGAATAATGTTGACTGGCAGCGTCACAGACTGAAGTGTGTGGCTGCTGAATAATGCATGGTTTCGGTCAGAATTTCAACTTGCATAAATGGACAGAGTGAGATTTGTGTTGGTTGTTCTGTTACATGGTTTGTATTTGAGTTTGATCTCATGTTTTTAAAGGATTCAGCAGTTCAAAGGATGACCCTGTGAAGAATGCTATGCATTCTCACAATTGAGACGGTCAGAAGGAACAACTCAATAACATAAAAGTTCACATTTAAATCCAACATAATTCAGACTCTATTTTGTGATCCAAGGGACAAAAGGTGATAACTCCAGGCAGGATTTACCATCCAGTGAGATGGATTTATAAACCCTGTTTTATTTATTATTAAGTTATTTAAGAAGGAAATCTCTCAGGACTCTGTTCAGTCAACTTATTCTTAAATTGTTGCACTGTTTCACAGTCTGCTGAATTCTTTCAAGTTATTCCTGTGATAATCTAAAATAGAGTGAATTCAGTTCAAAATTCTTTGACGTTTCATCTCGGGGAAGGAGTGAGACATTGTAGCTCACACGTCTCCAGGAATAGCCCCTGAATTACTGACAGGGTCCTTCTTAATCCTGCAATGGGAGATTACCAAGATACCTTACTGGCCTCTCAATGTACTCCTAATTATCTGTAAAATGATGGAAATACAGAGCTATCAAACAACAGAATACCAATGAACATGTGAATTAGGAGCAGCAGGAAGCCTTTCAGCTCTTCTAGCCTGCCCAGCCATCCAATAAGATCCATATTCCATCCTAACCCTCATGCCTTTTCACCCATTCACTTCACAAGAATAAGGGGGAGGCAATAGCCTAGTGGTACCATCGCTGAACTATGAATCCAGAGACCCAGGTAATGTTCTGGGGAGCTGGGATCGAATCCCACCACGGCAAATGATAGAATTTGAATTCAATAAAAATCTGGAATAAACAATCTGATGATGACCATGAATCCATTGTTGATTGTCAGGGGGAAATCCATCTGGGTCACCAATGTCCTTCTGGGAAGGAAACTGCCATCCTTACCCGGTCTGGCCTCTATGTGACTCCAGACCCACAGCAATGGGGTTGACTCTTAGCAATTAGAGATGGGCAATAAATGCTGGCCGAGCCAGCGATGCCCATATCCCGTGAATAAAGAAAATGACCTGCTGACTGATATACAATTCAGATTCTCCTCCTGACCTCACTACAGCCTTGGTTCAAACAGGGGCAGAAGAACTGAACTCCAGACGGGAGGGGAGAGTGACAGCCCTTGACATCAAGGCTGCATTGACCGAGTGTGGCATCAAGGAGCCCTGGCAAATCTGGAATCCATGGGAATTAGGGAAAATGCTCCAAAGGGTAGAGTCATACCCGGAACCTAGGAAAGTGGCTGCGGTTGTTGGACACAAATCATTTCAGCTGCATCACTGTAAGAGTTCTTCAAGAAAGTTTCAATGTTCATTGAGGATGCTATGAAACTTCATGGGGTCCAGAGTCAACACTGAGCACTCCCAGGGCAACTCCCTCCAGATTGTATTCCACTGTGCCGCCACCTCGGCTGGGTGAGTCCTGCCGGTGGGACAGGACATTTCCAAGGATGGTGATGGTGAGGTCTGGGACATTGTCTGTAAGGTATGATTCTGTGAGTGTGACTATGCCAGGCTGGTGCTTGACTAGTCTGTGAGATAGCTGTGTTTGACAGCCAAAAGGACAGGGAAAGACTGGAGTTACTGGCAGAGCAGAAAGCCACAGGGGCCTCTACAGGAACCTGACTAATGGCAGATCTTCAGGCATTTATGTCAAGGAGAAGTGGCAGATTTGTTCCCTGTCCTGGGCTCAGTCACCTGCTTTAGCCACACCTACATCTTCAATGTAAGGCGTGGCACCAGTGCCTGTGACTGCCTGAGTAAACATTACCATTCATGTCAGCACCACAGACTCCTTCCAGGGTGAAACACAGTCATATTGCTTTCTTGGATGCTGCTGTGCACCATCTGAGATTCTCTCAAATTCCTCGGGTGTTTTAACTGCACCCAGCTAGGCAAATGGAGATAATTTCATCACATGAACCAAACAGACTCGGGCTATCAGGAGACCAGTGATTTGTCACAGACTCGTGGGCGTCTAGCGTGCTCCAATACCACCATGAACACTGCAGTGACTTCTGGTCAATAACAATCCGGTGATCATTAGGATTTGCTAAAGTGAGGACGGCAGATGCTGGAGAGTCAGAGTCGAAAAGTCTGGTGCTGGAAAAGCACCGCAGGTCGGGCAGCGTTTGAGGAGCAGGAGAATCGACGTTTCAGGTATAAACCCTTCCCGCAACGTCGACTCTCCTGATCATTAGGATTTGCCTTGTTGTGTAACTATATGACACTAATGTTATGATCCACATATTAGCCTAAATTTGCAGCTTGCTCAGGTTTCCAGCAAGCCCAGTCAATGTCACCGAGACCACCATCACCATCCTTGGATACGTCCGGTTCCATCGGTAGGACAGACCCACCAGAGGTAGGAGCACTGTGGTCTACGGTCTGCAAGGAGTTGCCTTGGGACTCCTCAACATTGACCCTGGACCCAATCAAGTCTCACGGCATCAGGTTGAACATGATCAAGGAATATTAATCTCCGATTGTGAGTCATGAGTGAACACCAGCCATTGAAGAACAGGCAATTAACTTGAGATTTTTGGCCAATTAAACAGTATAAAGGTCCAACAACTTCAAAATACATTGAAGAATGTTTTTTACAAAAGCAAAATACTGTAGATGCTGGAAATCAGAGATTAAAACAGAAATTGTTGGAGAAACTCATAAGGTCTGGCAGCATCTGCGGACAGAGAAGGAGAGTTAATTTGTTGAGTCTGGTACGACTCACCTTCAGTTGGAATCATTTCAGTTCTCCAGTATTTTCTGTTTTGTACATAAATTCATTTTTGATTGAGTTTGGTAAAACAATCTCTTCAGATATTTATGTTGCAACATCCTTTGATGGAGACAATGAAGTCAGTAAAATTCCCCAATTTTTCTATCGAGAAGAAAAAATTATTTCTGGGAATACCTACCAGCGATAAAACTGGCATTTCAAACAAAATCTGCCCAAACTTCTAGAAATGAGACCTTTCTTGTCCAGAGAGCGAGGGCTCAGTGTTCTTTCTGTTTCCATTCTGTAAAAATTTGAGAAATAAATCCTGAAATGATGATTTGATTGGAATGATCAGGTTGTTGACAAGGAAATAACAAAGGCTGATTGTTTCCTTTTTTAAAATACAGAGCAAAGAGAACGAGAAAATATCAAAGGAAACCTCGGGAAAGATTCACAGGGAAGACCCGCTCACTCAGAGCAACAGCAGCGGGAGAGGGAGACGATTGAGCTCAGTCAATGAGTGAGAAAGAGAGTGAGAGAGAGAGAGAGAGAGGGAGTGAGGGGGGCAAGAGAGAGAGGGAGAGAGAGAGAGTGGGGGGGAGAGAGAGGAGGAGGGGGAACGGGGGGGAGAGATAGAGGGGCAGAGAGAGGGGAAGAGAGAGGGGGGAGAGAGAAGGGGAGGGGGGAGAGAGTGGGGGGGAGAGAGGGTGGGAAGAGAGAGATAGGGAGGGGGGGGGGAGAGAGGGTGGGGGGGGAGGCAGAGGGGGTGGGAGTGGATTGGGTTCAGTCAGAGTGGGAGAGGGATCAGATTGGAATGGATTGATCCTGAATCCAGGATGGTGCTTCTAAGGTGAGAACAGGTTTCAAAATATGACGGAAAGCACAAGGATTGACTGCTTAGGAAGCAGTTTTAGAAACTGCGAGAGCAGTAATGGGAGGGAAACAGCGTGTAATAACCTCATATTTGTTTTATGTAGCTTGTTGTTAGGAACAGAAAGTGAAAGAGAGAGGCACTGAGAAATCAGGTTTTGGTGAGCCGTGGGTGAGATTCGGGAATTGTTGCTCAGGATCACAATGACAGGAGGACTCGAATCCGTGGAATACTCCTCCTGCGATAGTGGGAAATCAGGGACACTTCCCGTTTCCATGATGATGAGGTATACCGGACATGTGTTCAGCTGCAGCTCCTGATTTGCTGTATGGAACACCTGGAGATGCGGATGGATTCCCTGTGGAGTATCCATGAGGCTGGGAATGTCATGGACAGCGCGGTTTGGGAACTGGTAACAACCAGGAAGGGCTACACAGACTGAGGAGAGTTGGGTGACCACCAGGAAGACCAGCAGGTTGAGTATGGGCAGGCCATTCCCCTCTTCACAGGGATGCTATGTTAGATAGTTTTGGTGGGGGAATGGCCTCTCAGGGGAAAGCAGCAACAACCAGGTTTGTGGCACAGTAACGGAAGGAACAGACTGAGAGAGCTTCAATGACTGGGGAGTTGATTGTAAGGGGAACGGAGAGGGGGATCTGTGACAACATTGAGACTCCCGAATGGCGTGTTGCCTCCATGGTGCCAGGGTCAGGCCCGTCTCAGAGCGGCTGCAGGACTTTCTGAAGGGGGAGGGTGAACATGGCAGTACATAGATAAAGACAGCAATGAGATCCTAGAACAGGGATTGAGGGAGTTAGGGAGCACATTAAACAGGAAGGCGACTAAGGTTGTAACCATTGATTACCTTCAAGGTCACATGCTGCTGAGTACAGGAGTAGGAAGGCAGGTCAGATGAACGTCTTGCGAAAGGACATTACATTTTCGCATCATCGAGACAGCTTCTGGAATAGTGGGGCCTGTCCAAGTGGGATGGGTTGGACCTGAACCGGAATGGGCCCAAAATCCTCACTGGGAGTTTAGCTGCTGTCGGGCAGGTTTAAACTGATTTTGCAGGGGATGGGGCATAGGGTGGGTGTAACATGGTGGGCAAGGTCTAGTCAGATACAGAAGGAATACCAGAATAGTCTAGTAGGTGAACAAGACATGGGCAGGATATGACATTTGAGAGGACAGGAAAACTAAATTGTATCTATTTTAATGTCAGGAGCCTGCCTGGTAAGGTGGGTGAACATAGAGCATTGATCAGCACATGGGAATATGGCACTGTTCCACTCACTAAGACATGGGGAGTGAAAGGCAGCTTGACACTCCAGGGTCTGGATGTTTCAGGTGGGATGGCTGTAGGGGAGGGAATACATCAGGTCGGGACATTGTGTTATTGATAATGACACCAACACCATAGCAATAAGGGAGAATGTCTTAGAAGGATCTTTAAGAGAACTGTAGAAAGGGGCAGTTACCTTCCTTGTGTTGTCCTGTAGGTCTCCCAACAGTCAGAGGGAGATAGAGGAACAGAAACACGGGCATACTGAGAAAGCAGGGTTATGGTCACTCACATTAACTGAGATCACCTTCGAGTTTTTTATTTGTTTGTGGGATGCGGGTGTCACTGGCTGGGCCCAGTATTTATTCCCCATCCCTAGTTGCCCTTTGAGAAGGTGCAGGTGAGCTGCCTTCTTGAACTGCTATAGTCTGTGATCAACCCCTGCCTTTCCAAGTTGTAATTAATCCTGCCATTCAGACCTTTTTTCCAAACCACATTAGCTATCTTTGATCATCTGACTCTTCACCTGGGGTCAGTGAATTATTACATCTCTCTGCCATGAGGATGAACGTCTAGTGACAGGTTCCAATGCAATATGGAGAACTATAACAGCAGGAATGTGGTACGTTATACCCACCTTTACCTGCATGTGGAGTGAAATCTTGTTATCCTTCACAACCTATCGTGGGGATAGGGCCAGAGTTGGTAGTTACTCTCCCCAGAAAGCTGGTATGCCTTTAACTGCTACAGTCCTTCCAATGATGGGGAAATATAGTCAGGTTGACCAAGTGAACGGTTCAAACACCTAACCATATTCAGAGCAAATTCCCCCCAACACCACCCCCCCCCCCCCCCCCTCCAATTTATCCCTCTACCTCCCTAGGCTCACAGTCTCATTCCTAATGAAGGGCTTTTGCCCAAAACGTCGATTCTCCTGCTCCTCAGATGCTGCCTGATGTTTTTCCAGCACCACACTCTTGACTCTGATCTCCAGCATCTGCAGTTCTCACTTTCACTATATTCAGAGCATGTCAATCTAGACCGTGACAATGAAAAAGGCACCATTAACGTCAGGGAACAACGTGTCAAGGCATTGTGGGGAATGACATTAGTATGACATTAATATAGAGTCATAGAGAGTCAAAGTCCAACAGCACAGAAACTAACCCTTTGGTTTAACCAGTCCACACCAACCTCATCCCCAAACTAAACTAGCCCCACCTGCCTGCTCCTGATCCATGTCCCTTCAAACCTTTCCTATTCATGTGCTTGTGACTGTACCCACATCCACCACTTCCTCTGGTAGTTCATTCCACGCACCAACCACGCTCTGTATAAAAACTTTGCCCCTTACATCTGTTCTTAAACTAAATACTGACTGATCTCTGCCAGGGCTATCCAGGGATCTCCAAAATGAAGATGTTGGTGAGGATGCTGGCCAGGGTTGGATACAGACATAGCTGTGTTGGTGGGACAGTGCCCAGAGTGCCAACCAGGACAAGCATTACTGCCAGCAGCTCCCCCACATTCATGGGAATGGCCGGGTAAACGCTGGGCTCAGGTACACATCAACTATACAGATTCTTCCATGGGCACAATGTTCTCGGTCATTGTCGATGCCCACTCAAAGTGGTCGAACATGCATAGAGTTCATTCGTGAAACACAAATAAACTTTAATAATGCCCGCACGTTTTTCAGCAAATGGATTCTGGGAAGCAGGTAACAGGCCATTGTTTACCAGCAGGGAGTTTGGTTATCTCTCAAAGTCCAATGGGATTCGACGTATAAGGACAGCTCCACACCACACCTCATCCAATGACCTGACAGAAACAGCAGTCCAAACCTTGAAGGCTTAAAGAAACAGCCTAGAACCTCACAAGATACCAAACTGTCCAGGCACCTGTCTGGTTAAAGGACCACCCCATGTAACTACAGGAACAACTCCAACAGAGTTGCTAATTGGCAGAAGACTCTGCACTCAGTTAAATCTGATTTTCCCAAACCTGAGGCAGGGTCACGAAACATTATCAGGAATGCTAATGGGGAACCCAAGAGTCTGCCATGTGGAAGAGACAGCTTAATTCAGGTGATGAAGTTTGGTGTAAGAATCATGGAAGTAGTGTTGCTGGAATCGAACCCAGGTCCCTGGCACTGTGAGGCAGCAGTGCTAACCACTGAGCCACCGTGCTGTCAGGGATTGATGAATCCTCGCAATCAGTGATGGACGTGACAATGTCACCGGTGCAATGCCTTTGCTGCCAGAAAAGTGAAACTTGACCAAGGTGTTCCTGATGCTACAAGCCCGCTCCCAGATGTGCGACACACTGACTGTGTCACAGGAACCTGACCTGGGGCTAAAACACCCCAGGAAGCTCTCCAAGAAAAAGGAATGGTCTCTACCTTCGGACTCAGAGGGGGAGGGACGTAATAATTATTACGAGGTCAGCCAGGTGGACCTTGGACAATATGAGTTCCCTGATTGGACCGGGTGAACAGCCTCAATTAGGGAGCCCTGGCTGACAGATAAAAACAGGAGTGCCAGAGTTTCAGTTCACTCTGAGAGTTTGCTCTGAGGAGGTAGCGCCAGAGTTAAGGACTGTTCATGTCTGAATAAAGGGTGACTTGGTGATGGGATACCGGCCTCTGTGGGGTTACTTCACCAACAGCAATGTGGTTGACTCATAAAGGTCCTCACTGTCAGTGGTTCAGCATGATCGCCACAATAAAGGGACTAACTGTGTAGACATTGCTGGTGAATGACCAGTAACTGTACCCAGCAACTCCTACCGTCAGGTCCCAACATCACTGCCGCAAGTTGTCAATACAGTCCACAGGGAACACACACTTGACTCCAACAGTGTACTCCCACTCAACCGCATCTTCCAATGAAATTAATGCCTGAATAAGCCGTGACCTTCTGACCATACCACACTATACACTGAAGTAGCAATACTGACCACAACTCACCAACAGCAACACTGACTGACCAATTATTTCAATTGTAATAACTCTCTTGTGTCTGAAGTAAAGAACACTCGCCACTCACATTTTCATTGACCTGATATCAAGTTAATTCCAGAATTGGCAGTGCAAGAGATATAAATAATTCAGGTTTGGCATTGCTCGGATACAGAAGACTGCAAGCTTCAAACAACTGCTCACCTCTCTGGGCTCCAGCACCTTTTCTCCAAAGTGGAATCTGTCTTTCACTTGAAGAGTGAATGAAAGGAAGGCAAGAGCTTCTGAGCTTGCAGGTAATTGGTCTCCCAAGTGGTAGGTTGCTGAACTTTATAGCACCTTGACCTAATTGCCCAGCTCAAAGCCTGGAGCTCTGACAAGTTGTGGTTGTCAGCTGTTATTAGATAGCAGGGGAGCTTTGGTTTACTGACTAGTCCAGCTTCTGTTTTGTAACAACGTGCATGCTGAACTATTCTTTTGAACACGAGCAAATTGCCAACAATCAAATTCCTCTTGTCAGCATCTCAAAGAGCTGTATAACTGATGATTGGTAAGGTGTGATCTTGAAATAATTACAAATCATTTCTCATGGTCACCGTGAAATCACTGAAAGAAGATTAACTCATTGTACAGTCAGAGGAACACAAACACTGAAGCCTTTATTCTGTATTCAGCCTCATAACCATCATTCTCAGCTATGGCCTTATGATTATGTTATTATTACAGGATGGAGCCGGCTCAAGGAGGCAAACAACCCTCTCCTGTTCCTGTTTCTTATTATTAGACCATCAGAAATAGGAACAGGAGTAGGCCATTTGGCCCCTCAGACCTGCTCTATCATGAAAAAGGATTATGGCTGATCTGACACTCCTCACGTCCACTTTTCCCCATAACCCTTGGTTCCCCGACTGAATGAATGATTTTATTGTCCTGTCTATTTTACAGTAAGAAAAATAGTAAAATACAGTGAAAACCTTCTCCACTGTCACCACGATCCAGTGACATTTTGAACGGTTCAAGAATAAGGAAAAAAGGATGTGGCTTAAAGAGATGCCATTAGTCATGGGTTACCCCATCCTCAACGACACCTGCATCACCACCAACACCAAATCCAACCAATGTCAAAGTCATCACTCTTCAGTTGCCATGTCCTCTGTCACCTCCTCACTGCCCCCTGTGCCAGACCCACCAACATCAGAGTGGCATCTCCCGCTGCTGGTCCCACCTCTTTGATGTAACTGTGATGCCCTTGCACCATCGTTTCACTGCCGCCATCACTGGAGCCAACCAATGATAAAGTCCCTGATCCTCAGTTGCCATCTTTCACCGCTGGGCCCCCATCATCTTCTCCGATGTAACAGCCACTGATTCCAATGCCAGGTTCCGGAAAAAGGAAGGAAGGTCTCACTCGAACCCGTGCTGTGCCCACTCGCTACTAGCACAAGGCCCACCCTAGGCTCCCTCCAGTCTGCGCTGGGGTTCCTTACCAATGCCAGGAGAAAGTGAGGTCTGCAGATGCTGGAGATCAAAGTTGAAACTTTATTGCTGGAACAGCACAGCAGGTCAGGCAGCATCCAGGGAACAGGAGATTCGACGTTTCGGGCACAGGCCCTTCTTCAGGAATGAGCAGAGAGTGTTCAGCAGGAGAAGATAAAAGGTAGGGAGGAGGGACTTGGAGGAGGGGCGTTGGAAATGTGATAGGTGAAAAGAGGTCAAGGTGAGGGTGATAGGTCGGAGTAGGATGGAGGCGGAGAGGTCAAGAAGAAGACTGCAGGTCTTCTTACCAATGCCACCCAAGCTCAGTACAAGAGGCAAGAAAAAGAAAAGACAGAAAACAAAAGCAGCTCAGGAACCCAATTCCGCCACCATCTTGATGACTGATTACACATCTATCTCAGCCTTAAATATACGCAAGGATTCTAACCCTATAGGTCTGTGGCAAGGAATCCCTCCTCATCTGCATCTTAAATTGATGTCCCTTTAATCTGAGGCATTGCCCTCTGCTCCTAGACTCTCCCATGAGGGGAACCATCTTCTCAGCGTTGACCCTGTTAAACCCCTTAAGAATCTAGTACGTGTGTCAATGAGATCTCCTCCCAGTCTTTTAACCTCCAGTGAATAAGGTCCCAGTCTGTTTAACCTTTGTACATCAGACACTCCCTCCATCCCAGGGATCATCCCAGTGCACCTTCAGTGAACTGCCTCCAATGAAATGATATTTTTTGAAACATTTGTGGCTAAGAGCTGCTCCTTTTTTGAGGTATTTTAGGTGTTGGAGGTGATTTCCTCGAATTCCAGGAGCAGCAATTCCTGTTTTATATGCTGTTGCGTTGTTTTGGAACTTTGGAGAAAACAAAGTCAAAACAGCAGCAGTAATAAAAGGGAGAGGAACAGACAAAAGGCAGCACGTTGTCAGTGAAGGAGAGGGAGAGGGAGAGAAAACCAACACATCAGTGACCTGCACAGTTACTGCCTTTGTTGTTTGAATTCATGTATCGCTGGACACCAGCATGTGTCTAGGAAAACTTAAACAGCGAAATTCACAACTGATCTTGGAGGAACCTGTTTGGGAGCGATCACAGCACAGAAACAGATAAGTGCATAATTTAAAATGTAGCCTTGCTGTAAATCTACAATAGTGAATAGAGTGGATTCTTTCTTGACTATGTTTTATTAAGATCTGTCTCCTGATTAAATTTGAAAAATGTAAGTCATACGTATTAGGTTAGCCTGGAGCAGTGTTTTTTAGAGCAATAAGACAGAGCTATTTTTTGGGTCTGTAGACTGGAAGAAGCAAATATAGCCTTTAGTAGAGTGATATGCTCTTATTATCGAATGTGAGAGTTTAGGAGAGTTTACGTATTACTGAGGATCATGTCTGCAATAAATGTCTTTGGTTGTGAATCCTATCATATCGAATGGATCGGTTGGAGCAACAGTTAGAGGCAATGAGGAATTTATAGGAGCTAGGGTGTGTGATGGATGGCAGTTATAGGAAGGGAGAAAAGCTGCAGATACAGTCAGGTAGATGGGTTAAACCCAGGAAAGATAGGAGGGGAAGGCAAGTAGTGCAGGAGTCTCCTGTGGCTATCCCCATTTCAAACAAGTATGCTGTTTTGGAAAATGTAGGGGGTGATGGACTCTTGGGGAAATGCAACATGAACAGCCAGGTTTCTGGTGTCAAGACTGGCTCTAATATAATGAGGGGTACATTGGGTTCCAAGCGATCGATTGTGATGGGGGAACTCTCTAGTCAGAGGGACAGATAGACGTTTCTGTGGCCAGCAGTGAAAAATCAGAATGATGTGTTGCCTCCTTGGTGCCAGGATTAAGGATGGCTCAGAGAGGGTACAGAATGTTCTCAAAGGGGAGAGGGACCAGCAGGAGTTCTTTGTACACATTGGAAACAATGACATAGGAAGGAAAAAGGATGAGATTCTGAAGGGAGGAATTCAAAAAGGGTAGTAATAGCTAGATTACTCCCAGTGCTATGAGTTAGTGAGAGTAGGAATAGGAGGATAGAGCAGATGAATGGATGGCTGAGGAGCTGGTGTATGGGAGAAGGATCCACATTTTTGGATCATTGGAATTTGTTCAGGGGTTGAAGCTGGAAATGTGTTGCTGGAAAAGCGCAGCAGGTCAGGCAGCATCCAGGGAACAGGAGAATCGACGTTTCAGGCATAAGCCCTTCCTCTGACGATGGAGGAGTCCATAGACCTGCATATCCTTGGTGGAGTGGGAGGGGGAATTGAAATGTTGAGCCACAGGGTGGTTGGGTTGGTTGGTCCGGGTCTCCCAGAGGTGTTCTCTGAAACGCTCCGCAAGTAGCCGGCCTGTCTCCCCAATATAGAGGAGGCCACATCGGGTGCAGAGATGCAATAGATGATGTGTGTGGAGGTGCAGGTGAATCTGTGGCGGATATGGAAGTTTCCTTTGGGGCCTTGGAGGGAGGTGAGGGGAGAGGTGTGGGCGCAAGTCTTGCACCTCCTGCGGTTGCAGGGGAAGGTGCCGGGAGTGGAGGTTGGGTCGGTGGGGGGTGTGGATCTGACGAGGGAGTCACGGAGGGAGTGGTCTTTACGGAAAGCTGATAGGGGAGGGGACTCCTCCATCGTCAGACCACAACAAAACGACGGTTGGAGGAAGGACGCCTCATCTTCTGCCTAGGAACCCTCCAACCACAAGGGATGAACTCGGATTTCACCAGTTTCCTCATTTCCCCTCCCCCCACCCTGTCTCAGTCAAATCCATTGAATTCAGCACCACCTTCCTAACCTGCAATCTTCTTCCCGACCTCTCCGCCCCCACCCCAGTCTGACCTATCACCCTCACCTTGACCTCTTTCCACCTATCACATTTCCGACGCCCCTCCCCCAAGTCCCTCCTCCCTACCTTTTATCTTAGCCTGCTGGACAAACTTTCCTCATTCCTGAGGAAGGGCTTATGCCCGAAATGTCGATTCTCCTGTTCCCTGGATGCTGCCTGACCTGCTGCGCTTTTCCAGCAACACATTTCCAGCTCTGATCTCCAGCATCTGCAGACCTCACTTTCTCCTTCAGGGGTTGAAGTAACCTGTACAAGAAGGACATATTACACGTGAATTGGAAGGGGGCTAATATAATAGCAAGAGGATTTGCTTGAGCTGCTTAGGAGGATTTAAACTAGTAAGGAGGGGGTGTTGGTGGGGGACACAGGGAGATCGTGAGTAAAGAGATCAGTCTGAGATTGGTAGTGTTGGGAAAGGAGTGAGTCAAACAAACAGTCAGGGCAGACAGGAGCAAAGCAGTGAACAAGGTAGGACTGATAAATTAAACTGCATTTACTTCAATGCAAGAGGCCTAACACGGAAGGCAGATGAACTCAGGGGATGGTTAGGAATATAGGAAAGGATATCATAGCAATTACAGAAACATGGCTCAGGGATGGGCAGGACTGGCAGCTTAATGTTCCAGGATACAAATGCTATAGGAACGATAGAAAGGGAGGTAAGAGAGGAGGGAGAATGGTGTTTTTGTTAAGGGATAGCATTACAGCTGTGCTGGGGGAGGATATTCCTGGAAATATATCCAGGGAAGTTATTTGAGTGGAACTGAGAAATAAGAAAGGGATAATCACCTTATTGGGATTGTATTATAGAACCCCTAATAGTCAGAGGAAAATTGAGAAACAAACTTGTAAGGAGATCTCAGCTATCTGTAATAATAGGATGGTTATGGTAGGGGATTTTAATTTTCCAAGTGTGTACAAGAAAATTTTCTGATTCAGTATGTGGGTGTACCTACTAGAGAAGGTGCAAAACTTGACCTACTCTTGGGAAATAAGGCAGGGCAGGTGACTGAGGTATCAGTGGGGGAGCACTTTGGGGCCAGCGACCATAATTCTATTAGTTTTAAAATAGTGATGGAAAAGGATAGACCAGATCTAAAAGTTGAAGTTCAAAATTAGAGAAAGGCCAATTTTGATGGTATTAGGCAAGAACTTTCAAAAGCTGACTGGGGGCAGATGTTCGCAGGTAAAGGGACGGCTGGAAAATGGGAAGCCTTCAGAAATGAGATAACAAGAATCCAGAGAAAGTATATTCCTGTCAGGGTGAAAGGGAAGGCTGGTATGTATAGGGAATGCTGGATGACTAAAGAAATTGAGGGTTTGGTTAAGAAAAAGCAGGAAAATATATCAGGTGTTGACAGGAGAGATCGAGTGAATCCTCAGAAGAGTATAAAGGCAGTAGAAGTATACTTAAGAGGGAAATCAGGAGGGCAAAAAGGGGACATGAGATAGCTTTGGCAAATAGAATTAAGGAGAATCCAAAGGATTTTTACAAATATATTAAGAAAAAAGGGTAACTAGGGAGAGAATAGGGCCCCTCAAAGATCAGCAAGGCGGCCTTTGTGTGGAGCCGCAGGAGATGGGGGAAGATACTAACCAAATATTTTGCATCAGTGTTTACTGTGGAGAAGGACATGGAAAATATAGTTGGGACATCTTGAAAAATTACAGAGGAGGAAGTGCTGAATGTCTTGAAACACATACAGGTGGATAAATCCCCATGACTTGATCAGGTACACACTAGAACTCTGTGGGAAGCTAGGGAAGTAATTGCTGGGCCTCTTACTGAGATATTTGTATCATCGATAGTCACAGGTGAGGTGCCGGAAGGATGGCTAACGTGGTGCTACTGTTTAAGAAAAGTGGTAAGGACAAGCCAGGGAACTACAGACCAGTGAGCCTGACGTTGGTGGTGGGCAAGTTGTTGGAGGGAACCCTGAGGGACAGGATGTACATGTATTTGGAAAGGCAAGGACTGATTAGGGATAGTCAACATGGCTTTGTGCGTGGGAAATCATGTCTCTCAAACTTGATTGAGTTTTTTGAAGAAGTAACAAAGAAGATTGATGAGGGCAGAGCAGTAGATGTGATCTATATGGACTTCAGTAATTCTTTGGACCCATGGGAGACTGGTTAATAAAGTTAGATCTCGTGTAATACAGGAAGAACTAGCCATTTGGATACAGAACTGGCTCAAAGGTAGAAGACAGAGGGTGGTGGTGGAGGGTTGCTTTTCAGACTGGAGGCCTGTGACCAGTGGGGTGCCACAAGGATCAGTGTTGCATTCACTGCTTTTTGTCATTTACATAAATGATTTGGATGTGAACATAAGAGATATAATTAGTAAGTTTGCAGATGACACCAAAATTGGAGGTGTAGGGGACAGTGAAGAGGGTTACCTGAGATTACAACAGGATCTTGATCAGATGGGCCAATGGGCTGAGTGGCAGATGGAATTTAATTTTAATAAGCACTTTCTTACCTCAGATGGTCATAATTATTTGGGATTTTCTTCCCTGGACAGCAGTAGAAGCTGGATCGTTGAATATATTCAGGACTGTGTTGGACAGAGTTTTAATTTGCCAAGGAAGTTGAGCATTATGGCAGACAGATAAAATGGATTCAAGGCCACAATCCGATCAGACATCGTGTTACTGAAATATGGAGTAGACCTGTGGGGCTAAATAGCCTACTCATTTCCCCAAAATGTATATTCTTGTCCTCCAGCCCAAACAGCCAATGAACTGGGAGGGAAATAATGTCCATGATACCAAGAAATCTTTGGTAAATTCCTGCAGCTGTTCCCTAGCTTCTCCAATTCTGTTCAACGTGTCTCTGATTACCTTAGCTGAAACTAGAGGAGAAAGTGAAGACTGCTGTGGTTCTGTTCGCCGAGCTGGGAATTTGTGTTGCAGAAATTGTGTTGCAAAACCAAAGTAGTGTACAAACTCCCATACAAGGACTGCACAAAACACTACATAGGACAAACAGGAAGACAGCTAATGATCCGCATACATGAACATCAAGTAGCCACGAAACAACATGACCAGCTATCCTTAGTAGCCACACACGCAGATGACAAGCAACATGAATTCGACTGGGACAACACTACTATTATAGGACAAGCCAAACAGAGAACAGCCAGGGAATTCCTAGAGGCATGGCACTCATCCACAGATTCAATCAATAAGCACATCGACCTGGACCCAGTATACCAACCACTGCAACGGACAGCTGGAACTGACAACCGGAAGCGGCAGATTCAAACCACTACAAATGCCGGAGGAAAGATCACAGAAGCGCTTCACAGGAGGCTCCCAAGCACTGAGGATGTCACCTCGACAGGGGACGAAACGTCTGCAACACAAATTCCCAGCTCGGTGAACAGAACCACAACAACGAGCACCCGAGCTACAAATCTTCTCACAGACTTTGAAAGTGAGGACTGTAAATGCTGGAGATCAGAGTAAAAAGTGTGGTGCTGGAAAAGCACAACCGGTCAGGCAGCATCTGAGGGGCAAATGTGTCGACGTTTCAGGCATAAACCCTTCATTCAGAAAGGATTTACAAGGATGTTGCCAGGGTTGGAGGATTGAGCTGTAAGGAGAGGCTGAACAGGCTGGGGCTGTTTTCCCTGGAGCATCGAAGGCTGAGGGGTGACCTTATAGAGGTTTGTAAAATCGTGAGGACATGGATTGGATAAATAGACAAAGTCTTTTCCCTGGGGTGGGGGAGTCCAGAACTAGAGAGTGTAGATTTAGAGTGAGAGGGGAAAGATTTAAAAGGGACCTAAGGGGCAACTTCTTCATGCATGCATGGAATGAGCTGCCAGAGGAAGTGGTGGAGGCTGGTACAATTGCAACATTTAAAAGGCACCTGGATGGGTATATGAATAGGAAGGGTTTGGAGGGATATGGGCCAAATGCTGGCAAATGGGACTAGATTGGGTTGGGATATCTGGTCAGCACGGACGGGTTAGACTGAAGGGTCTGTTTCTGTGCTGTACATCTCTATGACTCTATAAATGCGAGGTCAGGCATTTTGGGAAAGCAAATCAGAGCAGGACTTCTATACTTAATGGTAAGGTCTGGGGAGTGTTGCTGAACAAAGAGACCTTGGAGTGCAGGTTCATAGCTCCTTGAAAGAAGAGTCACAGGTAGATAGGATAGTGAAGGCGGCGTTTGGTATGCTTTCCTTTATTGGTCAGAGTATTGAGTACAGGAGTTGGGAGGTCATGTTGCGGCTGTACAGGACATTGGTTAGGTAACTTCTGGAATGCTGTACTGTGTGCAATTCTGGTCTCCTAGCTATAGGAAGGGTGTTTGAGACTTGAAATCGTTCAGAAAAGATTTACAAAGGTGTTGCCAGGGTTGGAAGATTTGAGCTATAGGGAGAGGCTGAATAGGCCAGGGCTGTTTTCCCTGGAACGTCAGAGGCTGAGGGATGACCTTATAAAGGTTCATAAAATCATGAGGGGCATAGATAGGGTAAATAGTCAAGGTCTTTTCCCTGGGGTGGGGGGTCAACTAGGAGAAAGTGAGGACTGCAGATGCTGGAGACCAGAGTTGAAAAATGTGGTGCTGGAAAAACACAGCAGGCCAGGCAGCATCCAAGGAACAGGAGAATCAACGTTTCAGGCATAAGCCCTTCTTCAGGGGTGGGGGTGTCCAGAACTAGAGGGCATAGGTTTAGGGTGAGAGGGGAAAGATATAAAAGAGGCCTAAGGGGCAATTCCAGGCTCGACATGATGCTGAGCTCTTCTTCCATCGCCTTCTCCTTCGTGCTCACTTCTTTGGGCAAGAGTCCTCCCCCCGTTCCACAGTTTCTTTCACATCCCTCCAACCTTCCACCTCTAATTGGACACCCCCGCCAGGATAATTTCCTGCCCTCGATCTTTTCATTGACAATTGTCGACAGGACATTGGCCGCCTTAATTTCTTGCCCCTCTTACCCATTCCAACCTCTCTGCATCTGAACTTTCTGCCCTTCGCTCCCTTAGGTCCAACCCCAACCTTGTCATCAAACCTGCTGACAAAGGGGGTGCTGTTGTCATCTGGCGTACTGACCTCTACCTCGCAGAGGCTGGACGCCAACTCTCAGATTCCTCCTCCTACCTCCCCCTGGAGCATGACCACACCACTGAGCATCAAGCCATTGTCTCCAACGTTGTGACTGACCTCATTTCCTCTGGATACCTCCCCCCCACAACTTCCAACCTCATAGTCTCCCAACCCCGGACAGCCCGGTTCTACCTACTCCCCAAAATCCACAAGGAGGACTGTCCCAGCAGGCCCATTGTGTCAGCATACTCCTGCCCCACTGAACTTATTTCCTCCTCCCTTGACTCCATCCTTACTCCTCTGGTTCACTCCCTCCCCACCTACATCCAGGATTCCTCTGATGTCCTGCGACACATTGACAGCTTTCAATTCGCAGGCCCTAACCACCTTCTATTCACCATGGGTGTGCAATCTCTTTACACCTCCATCCCACAACAAGACGGCTTGAAAGCTCTTCGCTTCTTTCTCGAAAAGAGGCCTGAACAATCTCCATCCACCAGCACTTTCCTCCGCCTGGCTGAACTTGTTCTCTCTCTCAACAACCTCTCCTTCAACTCATCCCATCTAGCTTTGACAAAGGGTCAGTTAGACTCGAAACGTCAGCTCTTTTCTCTCCTTACAGATGCTGCCAGACCTGCTGAGATTTTCCAGCATTTTCTCTTTTGGTTTCAGATTCCAGCATCTGCAGTAATTTGTTTTTATCCACTTTTTACCTAAGGGGTAACTTTTTCACACAGAGGGTGGTGTGTGTATGGAATGAGCTGCCAGAGATTGTGGTGGAGGCTGGTACAACTACAACATTTAAAAGGCATCAGAATGATTATATGAATAAGAAGGGTTTACAGGGATATGGGCCAAGTGCTGGTAAATGGGACTAGATTATGTTGGGATATCTGGTCGGTATGGACACATTGGACCGAAGGGTCTGTTTTCGTGCTGTACATCTCTATAACTATGACTCTATGGGAGCAAACCTGCTCAAAGTACCATAGATATGGTCTCCTCAGTACCTTGTACAGATGCAGAAAGACTTCCCCACTCTTAGACTTCAACCTTCTTGAAATTAGGGCCAACATTCCATGACCCTTCCTGATTACCTGCTGTACCTGTGTGCTAATTTTCTGTTTCATGTACAAGTTCCCCAAGTCCCTTTGTGTTGTAGCTTCCTGCAGTTCTTTGTCCATTTAAATAACACTGTGCTAGTTGATGATTTATCCTGCATCTGTCTTCACTGAAGAGACAATGATGACTACCCCAGAAGTATCAATAATCAATAAATAGAGGGATTGCTGAAAATAATCACCGGGTATTGAGTAATGTTTGGATCTGTGGGTTGACAATGGACCAGGTCTTGATGGGTTTCATCCTGGGGTCTTAAAAAAAGTGACTTATGAGAAAGTTAATGCAGTTGTTTTAATTTTCCGAGACTCCCTAGATTTGGAGAGGGCTCTATTAGGTCAGACGATAGCGGATGTAACTCCTATATTTTAACAGGTGGGAGAGAGAAAGCAGGAAGCTACAGACCAGTTAGCTTAACACCTGCCAGGGTAAATGCTAGATGCCATTATTAAAGGGATGAGGCAATCCCTCTATTTATTGATTATTGATACTTCTGGGGTAGTCATCATTGTCTCTTCAGTGAAGACAGATGCAGGATAAATCATCCCCAAATACAGTGAAAAGCTTTGTTTTATGTGCAATACATGCAGATCATATCTTACAAACTGCATTAGAGTAATAGAACGGAGCAAGGAATATAATGCTACAGCTGCAGAGAAGGTGCACAAAGAGTGAGATCAACATTAAATTTAAAATTGGAGAGGTCCGTTCAGAAGTTTAATAACAGCGAGGAAGAAGCTGTTCTCGAACCTGTCGATGTGTGCCCTCAAGCTTTTGTATCTTCTGCCCAATGGAAGAGGCTGGAAAAGAGTACAACCCGGTGGAAGGGGTCTATGATTGTGTTGGTTGTTTTCCCAAGGCCGTGGGAGTGTAGACGGAGTAGGTGGATGGAAGGCTGGTGACGACTGGGCTGTGTTCACAACTCTCTGCAGTTCCTTCTGGTCCTGGGCAGAGTAGTGGCTGCACCAAGCTGTGATGCATCCAGATAGGATACTTTCTATGGTGCATCTATAAAAATTAGTAAGATTCCTTGTGGATATGCTGCATTTCCTTAGCCTCCTGATGAAGTAGAGACATTGCTGTGCTTTCTTGACCGTGGTGTCAGTTTGGGTGGCCCAGGACAGATTGTTGGTGATTGTCACTCCCAGGAACGTGACGCTCTCGACTCTCTCCCCCCTCAGCTCCTGATACAGACAGGGGCATGGCCTCCTTGCCACTTCCTGAGGTCAATGACCAGCTCCTTCGTTTGCTGACACTGAGGGAGATTGTTGTCTTTACAGCATGTTGTTAAGCACACTGTCTCTTTCCTGTACTCTGTCTCGTCATTGTTAGAGATCTGACCTACAATGATGACAGCATCAGTAAGTTTGTAAATGGAGTTGGGGTGTAATTTGGCCACTCAGTTGTGAGAGTATGAGTACAGTGGGGGCGGGGGGCTGATTACACAGTATCGTGGGGCACCGGTGTTGGGGATTAAGGTGGAGGAGGTGTAGTTGCCTATTGTTGCTGATTGCAGTCAATGGGTCAGGAAGTCAAGCATCCAGTTACAGAGGGGGGAGGTGAGACCTCGGTCTCGGAGTTTAGAGATGAGCTTGTTTGGAATTATGGTGTTGGAGGCAAAGCAGCAGGTCAATAAGTAGGAGCCTGATGTAGATTTCCTTGTTATCCTGATGTTCCGGGGATGAGAGTAGGGCCAGGGAGATGGTGTCTGCTGTGGACCTGTTGTGCTGGTAGGTGAATTACAAAGATCAAGGCAGCCTGGGAGGCTGGAGTTGATATGGGCCATGACTAACATCTCAAAGCACTTCATAATGATGGCGATCAGAGCCACCGGGCAATAGTCATTGAGGCACATTGCAGGAGTTTCCTTTGGGACAGAGATGATGGTGGTCTTGTTGAAATGGTGGGGACTTCAGATATTGTAGGAGATGGTGTATTCACATGATTACATCCTGTCTGGCTAACAGGAAGCAGAGCATAGGCATAAAAGGCTCTTTACCAACTCTGCACCAAGTAGCAAGTGGTATCCCACAGGGGTCAGTGCACAGAGCTCAACATTTTGCAATGTCTGGGAGTGACTTGGATGACAGGATGGAAGATGTGGCAGCAACATTACTGGTGCCACAAGGATAGGTAGGTGAGGAAGTTGTGAAGATGACACCGGGGAGAATACAAAGATATGTAGAGGTTATGGCAGTGGGAAAAGCTGTGACAAATGAAAGCCTGGATTGAGGCTTTCAAGGACAATGAGGGATGGGTGGTTAATGCTGGCTGAGCCATCACCACCTACATCCTGTGAGTGAATAACAAGAATGGTCTGCCTCTGATTTTTAAGGTTGTTTCCATCTGCCCTAGTCGCCTCCAGCAGCAGGAAGTGTTTCACTTTGTTAACCGCCATGTTCCTTTCCATTTCCCAAACTCCTCATCAAATCACCCTTTAATCTGATACATTGGATGGAATACCTACCTGGATTACATCAAGCTTGAACTGCTGGAGCTGCATAAACACGAGAATCAATCTGTATTTATTGGCAAGATGCAATGACCAGAATTATAGACAGCTATTCAGGCATGGGCTGAACTAGGCTTTAACTGGCTGCAGCAAAACTCCCTTCTCTTTAAACAAACAAAATCAGAAATTGCTGGAAAAACTCAGCAGGTCTGGCAGCATCTGTGAAGAGAAATCAGAGTTAAAGTTTCGGGTGGGGTGACCCTTCCTCAGAATATTTTCTTTTATTTTCTGATTCTCTCATTAAAAAGGTAAACATTCTGAGCTCTTCGTTAACTTGTTAGATTAGATTAGATTACTTACAGTGTGGAAACAGGCCCTTCGGCCCAACAAGTCCACACTGACCCTCCGAAGCGTAACCCACCCATACCCCTACATTTACCCCTTACCTAACACTACGGGCAATTTAGCATGGCCAATTCACCTGACCTGCACATCTTTTGGACTGTGGGAGGAAACCGGAGCACCCGGAGGAAACCCACGCAGACACGGGGAGAACGTGCAAACTCCACACAGTCAGTCACCTGAGGCAGGAATTGAACCCAGGTCTCTGGCCCTGTGAGGCAGCAGTGCTAACCACTGTGCCACCGTGCCACCCACGGTGTTGCACCTGAACAGTAATCTGTGTGCTTGGGCTCCGAAATATCTCCTGCTCCTAGCTTTACACTATCACAAAATGCCCATCTATATCTTCCCGCATTCCAAATTCGATCACGTCACATCGAGTTATGTTGAGTCATTTGCCATAGTTTCTTGTTCCAATTATTCAATGTATCAGTGTCTCTTTGTAATGTAACACTTCTGTCTGCAGTGCTTCCCAGACAGCGATCCTAGTGTCATTGGCTAACATGGATATATGGCTTCTCTTGGGTTATCTACTTATTAATGAACAATCATTCATCTAACTCAAGCAACACCTATTAAAAAGCAAAGATTTTAATAAAGATACTGCATATACTGGAAATGTACAATAAAGTAAAATTGAGCTCAAAATGTCAACTTGGTTTCCCTCTGCCGACACTGTCAGGATAAAACCAGAAGACACAGGAACAGGTGTAAGCCACTCAGCCCATCGAGTCTGCTCTAACTTTTAATGTGATCACGGCTGATCTGGTAAACCACTTTCCTGTCTTTTCTCCATAACCATTGATTCCCTTCCTGATTAAACACATCTCCCTGCCTCAGCCTTGAATATATTTAATGACCCAGCATCGACAGCCTCTGCAGCAAAGAATTCCACAGATTCATTCCCCTCAGAGAGGAAATCCTTCTTCACCTCTGACTTTGGTGGGAGACCCTTTATTCAGAGATGAAACCCTCTGGTCCTAGCCTCTCCCACAGAGGAAGCAACCTCTCCACACCTGCCCTGTGAACATCGAAGTGGTTAGGATTGGTCTTCTTTGAAAGGCCGGGGGGGTGGGGAGAAGAGATTTGATTGAGGTTTACAAAATCCTGAAGAGGCTGGACCGAGTGGATAGGGAGAAGCTGCTTCCACTCACAGAAAGGAGAACGAGAGGTCGTGGATTTAAAATGATCTGCAAAATCCATTCCGGCCCGCAAGTGGTCAGGGTGTGGAATGCACAGGCTGGAAATGCAGGGGAAAGCAGGTTCAACTGAGACATTCAAGGGGAACATTGGGATGGTTACTTGGATAGAAATGGTGGGCAGGGATATGGGGAAAAGGCAGGAGATTGGCTCTAAGGGATAGAATCAGTGCAGGCATGATGAGCCAAATGGCCTCCTTCTGTACCATAACAACGCCGTGATCCCATGATGCTTTGATCCCGTGATCCTCACCACTTGCCTTTCACCTGTGTGTATGTGTTTTCCATCCCTTTCCCAATAAAAACATAAGAACATATGAACCAAAGGCAAGAACAGAAGTAGGCCATTCAGCCCTTCAAGCCTGCTCATCTTGGTTTGTACTCCACCTTCCTGCCCGCTCTCCATAACCCTTTAATCCATTATGTTAAACATTTGTCCACATCCTCCTTACATTTGCTCAATATCCCAGCATCCCCCACACTCTGGGGGAGAGCGCGCCACAGATTCACATCCCTTTGAGTGACGTAATTTCTCCACATCTCAGTTTTAAATTTGCTGTCTCTTATCCTAAAGCTGGGACCCTTTAATTCCAGATTTCCCACATGAGGAAAACATCCTTCTACGTCTACTCTGTCAATCCCCTTTAGCGTCTTATAAACCTCAATTAGATCTCCTCTCATCCTATATCCTTTGACCATGACTCCTAGTCTGGACTTCCCAGTTATTGGGAGCACCCATCCTGTGTTTACCCTGTCTAGTCCTGTCAGAATTGTCGAGGTTTCTATGAGATCCCCCACTTCATTCTAAACTCCAATGAGTACAGTCCTATGAACCCAATAGGACGTTAACAAGGGGAAATTAAAAGGAATGTTGCCTTGGATGGTCATCAAGATTAACGGGGGATGTTGTCATGCACATTGTCACTGTCTGTACACCCAGCTCAATTTCTCTTCAAGTGGGAAAACTTGGCAATGATTTCTACCACAGATTATACCAATGGGTGATATTAACCTGTAGTGACCAGACAAATAGCAAATCAGACAAAACCAAGATGTTCTTCTATTTGGAAACTAAAATCAGACGAAGTCTAACATGAGCTTCTGTTTAATTATCAACCTGTCAGGTAAAGGCAAAGTCTCTCACTAGAGAGAGAGACAACTGTTGGGGGGTTTAACCTGAGGGTTACATCAGGTGAAGGGAGAGTTTGAGAAGGACAGTCCTTCAGGGTAGCCTCAGCTGGTCTGGAGATTGAACCTACACTGCTGGTGTTACTCTGCATCAGAGAGCAGCTGCCCATCAGTTTGTAGTGTGTTGCCAGAGACCAACTATACCCCAAATCAGACCACAGAATGTGGTCACTTCAGCATTCTGGAACATTGTAGATAATGTTCTTGTATAACACACCGAATTCACCTGGTTGTGGGGTCAAGGCAAACAAGGGAAGAGAAGAAAAATGTCTAGAATTCAGAAAGTAAGTTTGGAGAGCGAACACTATTACTGCTCTCTCTGGCAGCGAGTGAGCCAGGGTGTTCCTAGTTACAACCCTGATGGTAAACTGCACAACATTGACAGTAACGAACTGTAGACTAAATCTGATTTTTTTAAAAAGTGTTTTTATTAACTCTCTCCGAAGAAAATAAATCAACTTGCAAAGCTTTTAGGTCATAGAGTCAGAGAGTCACGAACACTTGATCCAGCTGTTTGGAAGTCAAGAAGATGACCCTGATTGGTTGAGATTAAAATATTGCAATTAACACAAATATTGCAATTTCTGGGCGGCACGGTGGCACAGTGGTTAGCACTGCTGCCTCACGGCGCCAGAGATATGGGTTCAATTCCTGCCTCAGGCAACTGACTGTGTGGAGTTTGCACGTTCTCCCCGTGTCTGCGTGGGTTTCCTCTGGGTGCTCTAGTTTCCTCCCACAGTCCAAAGATGTGCAGGTCAGGTGAATTGGCCTTGCTAAATTGCCCGTAGTGTTAGGTAAGGGGCAAATGTAGGGGTATGGGTGGGTTGCGCTTCGGCGGGTCAGTGTGGACTTGTTGGGCCGAAGGGCCTGTTTCCACACTGTAATGTAATCTAATCTAATCTAAAACACAATGTACATTAAACAAATATTCACTTTATCAACTATTAATATCCATATTTAGGAAGTGCACTAGTTACTGACAAACACATTCCTTGCCCAAAGAGTAGTTGTATTTTTTCTCTAAGTGGAGACCTGCGTTGACCTCTATTTTATACTGTTAAAGAAGCCTGGCTGCTTTAATCTGCTTCATGGAATCCTTTAGTTGGTACTGACCCTGTAAACAGGACACTGTTAACTCCAAGGTGCAATTGTGGAGTGGTAAAGAGGGGATTGATAGCAGGAGAGAAACGTGAAATTAGGTTCTGTATAATGCCCACCCATGATGATTAAACACAGCCACTGTGTTGTCATTTTATTCCTGGGGCTCTCACAGGCAGCAACAGGACCTGCATGTGACACAACCTTAAATCACCGACTTAAAACGCGAGCCTGAAGACAGTGAAAACAGGAGGAGGAAGAACGCTGAGGGAATTCAGAATGGCTGGAGATTGTACACTCTTCCCTGGATCTGTGGCTGGGGTCATTGAGTAACCACAGGGAGACACACAACAACAGCAGTAACCTGCTGCTGCCACGAGGTGGGAATTGGCACAGCAAGCTCCCAGAAACAACAAGTTCCTAATAATCTGCTTCTTTGATTTTGATTGCAGGATAATTGCTGGTCAGAGCACCAAGGATAATTTTCCTTTCCTCTTGGGAATTGTGCCATGGATCTAGTTAATATACTAAACAGAGCCTTATTTTAACCACTGATCCAAAAGGTTGCAAACCCTGAGAGCATTTTACAGATTATCTCATTGGTTGGCACTCTGTAAAGTGCTACAGTAAAACACACTTTTCTTTCTTTGCTCAACTAACGCGGTAGAATTTTTAGCCCAAATTTCCTGTTCAGAAAACTCGTTGCATCCATCCTTTACTAATTGTATGCCTCAATTTTTCAAAAGCTGACTATTTTCTGCATAATTTCTGACTATGAGATTACTGTAAAATATTTCCCAGCCAGAAACATCCCATGTCAAATTGTTACATATTGTCAAAAGAGACAGAAGCAGTATAAAAGGGAGATAATTTCATTCTAAAATGTGTGCATATTATACTTCTGGCTTACAGAGAGTTAAGCCAGCGTATAAAATTGGTGATTTAATTTCATGTCAGTGCAACTTCTGTCCAACAAATGCAATTAATGTCAGTGGCTAAGGCATGGCTCCTCCAGTTGACATATGCCCGAGACTGCCTCTCCGTCTGTGCAGTTTCATAATGATTAGTGATTAACTCTGCTCATGGAGCCATAGCTACACTGCAGATAGACGCGGCAGAGCATTTAGATGGCTGGATCTCCTCACTCGATTGTCCAACATTTGCATGTCAGATGCAAGCACAGACTACAACACCAACGCAGCATGTAGCAACTGTACATGGGGTTTTAGACACAGTGGCCTGAACCTGTTGGAGAAAGCAGAGTACAAAGTAAAGATCAATCAAAATGGAACTGAAACCTTGTGAAATTATTTCCACAGGTGCTTGATCCCGCTGACTAAAGAGGGGAGAAGCTCAAAATTTAGGAGCTATGAAGCTTGCTTTCACTAAAGAACCTGCCTTAACATCTCTCATCACAGAGTCATACAACACAGAAACAGACCCTTCAGTTCAACTCGTCCAAGCCGATCAGATATCCCAATCTGACTAAGTCCCATTTGCTAGCATTTGGCCCATATCCCTTAAATAAAACCTCCCTATTCATACATCCATCAGGGTGCCTTTTAAAAGTTGTAATTATACCCTTCCTCTGGCAGCTTGTTCCATACATTCATCACCCTTTGTGTGAAAATGTTGCCCATCAGGTCCCTTTTAAATCTTTCCCCTCTCACCCGCAACCTGTGCCCTCTAGTTCTGGACTCCCCAACTCAAAGAAAGAGACCTTGGTTATTCACTCTATCCATGCCCCTCATGATTTTACAAACCTCTATAATATCACTTCTCAGCTTCTGACACTGCAGGGAAAAAAAGCTCCAGTCTATCCAGCCTCTCCCTATAGCTCAAACCAATTAAGCTGAATGGAAGGTTTAGCTCTGTGCTAAGTGGATACCTATGCATTGCTTACTATGAGTAATCTGGTCCACTGAGCATAACCAATCCATATAGTCTCATGCTTTTTGAACCTCATGAATGGTGGTTAAGTACGTATTCAATATCTCCATTAAATAGCAATTGATCAAATGACTATTGCTTACACGTAAGTACAGATTCTGACTGGAACTAAACACTCCACTTGCTTTGGAAAACAAATGCTGCAGAACTTACTGAAAACAAAAAAAAATGATCTTCACATTAAATGACCATTATGTTGTACAGATTCCAGGAACGTTGGCACC
The DNA here is from genome assembly GCF_037043375.1 of Chiloscyllium plagiosum. Lineage (NCBI taxonomy): Eukaryota > Metazoa > Chordata > Chondrichthyes > Orectolobiformes > Hemiscylliidae > Chiloscyllium > Chiloscyllium plagiosum. The sequence goes on from NW_028270158.1 coordinate 4,278,057, forward strand.
TCATGTCCATTATGGTCCAAGCGAAGAAGTGCCAACCTCATTTCCCAGATGATCAATATCACCCCAGTCAGGAGCAGACAGCTGTATGGACTGAAATATAGAAAACCTACAGTAATAAGCCTCTAAGCCACCTGAGCCCCATTTGGAACTGCAATCCTATGTTGACTAATTTTGTCAGGGCAGGATGAATGCTCTCTCATTGATTTACTGTTCGAACAGAGCGTCAAGCTCATGAAAAGATAAATAGCTCTTTGCATATCATTCAAAGCACAATGTCCATTTACAGAGGTTACACTGTGATTGATTTTTTCTTGAATGTCATTTACAAACTAAAGCTGCTATTTTTCAAAACTGACAGAAGTGGACATTCTCTGTTCAACCACAATATTTATGCCTGGCTGCCTCAAAGGAAGAAAGATGTGCTGAGTTTCTTGTAACTAATTTGCAGGAATAGCATTTTATGCCTTCTGCTATTAATGTGAACATCCTTGGTTCTGTGAATAGATTGGAATTGTTTCTTTCACACCATGCACCCTATCACTCATTTTAACAACCCCACTAATTGCATTTTGACTATCATGCATAGGCATTTGACATCATATTTTTTTCCCAAATGAAAATACTCTGGGCGTTTTATTCAGGAATATTGTGTTACAGCCTTGATTCACTCATTTAAGATTTTTCTTTGAACTGGAAGGTGGAGATGGGGTTGTTTGACAGTTAGAGTTGTCTTTTATTCATTCATTAGATATAGCTGCTGCTGGCTCTGTCTCATTTATCCTCCATCCTTAACTCCAATACAACGCTAGGTCCTCCCCAGCCCTATCACAGTGCAGTTAAGAGTCAGCCACATTACTGTGGATCTGGAGCTACATGTTGGCCAGACCAGGTACAAATGGCAGATTTCCCCTCCCCAAATGTGAATTTTTACAACGATCAATACACAGATGTCTTTCGGTCAGTTTATACTTTAATTCCACACTCTATCAACCCACAGTGAGATGGGAACCTATACACCTATAATATTAACCTAAGGTTCAGGATTATAAGTCTAGTGACAACACCACTATGCCACTATCTGGTTTGTGCAACAATGCATTGTCATATTTAATGGTTTCTGAGTGTTTTATTGAGATATTTCAATATATGATTTCAGCTTATCCCACACTGTGGGCATATTCAACAAACTTGTCTGAGAAACAGGGGCAGGGCTGATGTAATTAAAGCTAGGGTCCTAGGTAGTGTTGTCAAACAGAGGGGCCTCGGGGTTCAGCTCTATCCTTCTTTGATGTTTGTGTCACATGTGGTTAAGAAGGCGGTCAGCACATTTGCCTTCATTGTTCACACCTTAGCAGGTAGGAGTTGGGAGACGTCATGTTGAGGTTGTACAGGACATTGGTGAGGCCTCTTCAGCAATACTGTGTCCAGTTTTGGTCACCCAGTTATAGAAAGGACATTATTAAGCTGAAGAGGGTTCAAAAGAGTTTTACCAGGATGCTGTTTGAGTTATAAAGAAAGTCTGGGTGAGCTGGGACTTTTTTCACTGGAGTGTAGGAGATTGAGCAGTGACCTTATTGAGATTTATAAAGTCATGAGGAGTATAGATAGGGTAACTAGGTTTCCTTTCCTTAGGGTGAGGAGTTCAAGACGAGGGAGCATAGTTTTAAAGGGAGAGGTGAGAATTTTTTAAAAATACAACATTTGCCAATTGTTTGCACAGAGGGTCATTCGTGTATGGACTGAACTTCCAGAGTAAGTGGTGGATGTGGACAATTACAATGTTTAAAGGACATTTGGATAAGTCCATGAAGAAGGGCTTATGCCCGAAACGTCGATTCTCCTGCTCCTTGGATGCTGCCTGACCTGCTGCGCTTTTCCAGCAACACATTTTCAGCTAAGTCCATGAAGAGGAAAGATTGAGGGATATGGCCCAAGGAGCAGGCAGGTGGGACTAGTTTAGATTGGGAGAATGTTTAGCGTGGACTGGTTGGACTGAAGTGTCTGTTTCCGTGCTGATTGACTCGATGGTTCCATGACTACAGAGAAATGAAACATGGTTGGCAAATCCACAGATTAGGAGTCCCCATTAGCAGGTAGAATTACTGCTCAAACATCAGTCAATCATGCATCTTTCCAGTACAAAGCATGACCAATATCCAGTTACTGACAGAGGGGCTATTAGTGCACACATACTGGCGTTATGCATTACATTAATTAATATCCCACCCCTCTGCATAACAGCACAATTAGATACATTGCGGTGGAACCTTTAGCAATCTGCATGATTATCTACACCAGGATATCCCAGAATAGTTGAGGCCCAAGTGAGAGGAATCCCAGCTCCATGACATATCAGAGTCTCTGGACCTTGTTAGTGAGCTAGTCCAGCTGATCAATCAACCAGTCACCAACAAACTGGAAAGGGCATTCCAGATCCTAACCACTTCCTGCAAAGACACTCTCCTCCTGTTGTCTCAAGTTGTTTTGTGAATCACCTTGAATCATTGTTGCTCTGGTTCCTGATCCACTTACCAATGGGAACAGTTTGACATGGTCTACTCTGATTTTAAATTTTTCCATCACGTTCCCTTTCAACCTCCCCATCACTCAGAAAAACTGACCCAACTTCTCCAGTTTATCCATATAACAGAGACCCTTATTCTTGGGAACATGCTTGTCAATCATTGGTGTGTTCCCTGAAAAATCTGTTTATATCTTGATGGTTCTTACAATGGTGCAGCTAACCAGTCAGGATTTCGTGCATAGGTTCAGTGCTCTCAATCTTCTTACTGGTGGCAGTCTACATCACCAACACCACATGGGGAAGAACGCCCACATTCACCCTTCTGCTGCTCTCAATCTTGATAAAACAGGAAATACCATGTTGTATCTACTAGATAGTTACATCGTACCTAAGTTTGATGATGGTCTTTTGAGAGCCATCAGTCTCAGTTTAGGGTAAACACAATGCTGAAACATTCCTCACACACAACTGTTAATGAGCACAAAGCAGTTTTGGAATACACTCACAGGACATTGGTCAGATCGCCTAAGGGTCAGGACTTTGTAGATAATTTCAAAAATCAATCAGTCTGTTCAGGAATATTATGGCACATCCCTGCAGCAAATCGGACTTGAACCCAGGGCTCCTGCGTAAGAGGCAAGAACACTACCACTGTACCACAAGAGCCCCTCAACCTTTCTCTGTGTCTAAGCATTTTTAAATCAACCTGTTCAAAAACTATCCTCTATTACCTAATGGGAGAATATATCTTATATTGTAAGTTAACTCTTTCAGACGCTAGCTACCTCATACAACGATGGCAGTGGGTACCAGGCAATGGGTAAAAGGCAGTGGTGTACATCTAGCTATCAGGAGCTGGACCTAAGGCCAAATGGTGACATTCTCATTAATTAATAGTGGCCATTGTACAGTTGTCAATCCTTCCTTCGAGAATAATAGGGAGTTCACAATACAGACTCTTATTCATCCACAAATTGGCCAGATACTGAAAGGAAGATTATAACTGAGTAGGACTAAGGATTTTTTTCTCCCCCTCTTTGGAATAATTTTTGATGTGTTAGCGTTATTTTGCTTTGGCCTTCCAGCCAAATGCTATTGACTCATCAAAATAACAACGGATGTTCTTTTCCAAGAGCTCAGCCAGATGCACTCCCTAATCATCAGCTGAGAAATATTCCCAAGTTACCCCAACATCCACGCTCTTATCCCTCCTGTCAGACACCTCCAAGGTTCATTCGGCTGTTACCAGGGTTGGCAGGACTGTCCTATGAGGGAGGTTGGTTTGGCTGGGTTTGTGTTCACTACGGTTTGGAAAAATGAGAGACGATCAGGTTGAAACATGGAACATGGAACGTTCTAACAGGGCTGGGCAGAGTAGATGCTTTCCCTGGTGAGGGAATTTGGAACCAGGAACATGGTCTCAGGATACAGGGTAGACCATTTAGGACTGAGAAGATTAGATTAGATTAGATTACTTACAGTGTGGAAACAGGCCCTTCGGCCCAACAAGTCCACACCGACCCGCCGAAGCGTAACCCACCCCTACATTTACCCCTTTACCTAACACTACGGGCAATTTAGCATGGCCAATTCACCTGACTTGCACATCTTTGGACTATGGGAGGAAACCGGAGCCCCCGGAGGAAACCCACGCAGACACGGGGAGAACGTGCAAACTCCACACAGTCAGTCGCCTGAGTCGGGAAGTGAACCCGGGTCTCTGGCGCTGCGAGGCAGCAGTGCTAACCACTGTGCCACCGTGCCGCCCACAAAGAAGAGGAAAGATTACTTCACTCAGAGGGTAGTGAATCTAGAGAATTCTCCACCACAGAAGGTTTTGGAGACTGTGTTGTTCAAGTATTTCCACTGGTTTCATTATAATCTTCTCCAGATGGTAGATCCTAAATAATCCATAAAATGATCTTTTTGTCACATTTCAGACAATTTGAAGAAATTCAAGGCACATGCGCCTTTGGTTAGGTTTTCACACAGGCACCGTGTTGGTATATTCCCTGTCTCAACTTGTCTGCAAGTGAAATCTTCACCCGGGCTTTTGTTACAACCAGACTCTAATATTCTAACACTTTCCAGGACAGCCTAGCATCTTCCACCCTCCGTCAACTTCAGCCTAATGCATGTCCATTTCTGAGATTGTACCAAATTCAACTCATCTGCCAACCTTGAGCTCACTAACAGCTCACCACCATCTTCTCAGTGGGTAACTAGGGATGGCTATTGTCAATGCTGGCCAACTAGCAGCGCTCACATCCCGTGAATCAAAAAAAGATGGGTTACTCCTACTCCAGCAGCAGAGTCATACAGCGCAGAAACACACCCGTCCATGTGGACCAGGTCTCCCAAACTAAATTACTCCTCTCGCCTTCCCTATTCATGTATGTAAGTTAGCTCACTGAGCTGGAAGGTTTGTTTTCAGACGTTTCGTCACCATGTCTAGGTGTCATCATCAGTGAGAGTTTCCAGTGAAGCGTGGTGGTATGTCCCGCCTCTCTATTTATAGGTCTTGGTTTCTTAAAGTGGGTGATGTCATTTCCGATTCTTATTCCAATGGAAGGTAGATGGGATCTAAATCAATGTGTTTATTAATGGAGTACTGATTAGAATGCCATGCTCTAGGAATTCTCGTGTGTGTCTTTGTTTCGCTTGTCCTAAACAGACTTTCCAGCTCAGCGAGCTAACTTACAGACATATCATCAACCTGAGCTACAAACCTTCTCAAAAATTACTTTCCTATTTATGTACCTGTCCAAATGTCTTTTAAATGTCGCAATAGTATCTGCATCGACCATATGCTCTGGCAGCTCATTCCACATTCCACATATAACATTAAGTAATGCCACACAGTCGAGAGTGTGGTGCTGGAAAAACACAGCAGGTCAGGCAGCATCCAGGAGATTCGACATTTCGGGCATAAGCAGAATTCCTGATGAAGGGCTTATGCCCAAAACATTGATTCTCCTGCTCCTCGGATGCTGCCTGACCTGCTGTGCTTTTCCAGCACTGCACTCTCGACTCTGATCTCCAGCATCTGCAGTCCTCACTTTCTCCTAGTTGATTTTAACCTCAAGGCTAATTCTCTTCCAAGGATGCCTACCTTGAACAAGTTCTTCTCTCTCTACAAGGATCTCAGTGAGCCACTCTCTCACTGCACCCCCCCAGGTCATCTCCCCTCCCCTGAAGCTCTTCAGCCAGATCACAACTCCTATACTCAATGTCAGTTTTAAATACCATTCCAGGTTTCCATTCTTGTATTGCTCCTCACTGTATCTGTGTAACCTGGTCCAGGTCTATAACTTCCGAGAACTCCGCATTCCTTGAATTTTGCTCTCCTGTGTAACACCAACTTCCCCAACCCCACCACTGATGGGCGTGCCTCCATTTGCCTTTGGCGTGACCTCCAAAATCCCTTTGTTAAACCCTATCTCCATTTCTAAACATACCTCTCACCCTACATTTTAGATCACCTGCCCTAATGTCACCTGCTTTGGCTCCAAATCAATCTGTTGTCTGATTAGACATTCATGTGAGGTGCCCTGTGATGTTTGACTGTATTAAAGGTGCTTTATAAATGCAAATTGCTTCTGAATTTATTCTGCTCAATTCTCCTTGTGGACAGCTGACTTAATTATAACATATATTCAAATAAATCTTAAAAAGAGACAAATTGACATGTGTCTGGGTGTGAAAAAGAGCAGCATGTGGATAGGTGATAAACTCTGTCACTAATGTAAACGTATTTTTAATGCCCTACGTCTAGTGCTTTGGGTATGTTTGTTGGTCTCCTAATTCAGAAACTAAGAGGTAAAATGTCTGTAATGTTTTATCTCCCCGATTCAATACGTTTTAAATCCCAAGCACTAAAATCTAATTAACACTGCTTGCATATTAACAGCTAAAATTGTCAACTTGGCAACTTATAGACCCAAACTGTAACAAACACACAGCTGCCATTACTCACATGTCAGGGGCTATATTGTAAGGTATTGCTGGTGCCAATTAATGAGAAATAACTTTGGGATATTTCTTCAGTAATGCCAACGGTTGTGAGTGAATATCAATGTGTTTTACTGAATACTCTGGTCCTGATAAATGAGAATAATCTTCTAGATGGGCTCAGTTTCAACATTAATCAAGTTTCCTCATAGCAACAGAATAGGATTTGAGATTACATCCTGAGGATACATTGGAGATTCAGATACGTGCTCTGCTCAGGAAAGAAAGCCCTTGTGTCAATACTTTCAAGGACAAAGCGTAGAAATGCTCCTGAAACTATGGTGGAGAATTGATCAACTACACTGACAACATCAGAGGTGACAGACCAAGCTTAAAGTACAAACCTTTACTGAGCTGTACCCCTCCCTCACATAAACAATTTAGACCAAGGGGTGGAGATTTACAATGGAAATGAGGAAAAAATACTTCTCTCAAAAGGGTCATCAATCTGTGGATCCCCTGTGAACAGTGGATGCTGGGATATTGAATAAGGAGGAGATGGACAGATTTTAAATTAACAGGTTGAAGGGTTATAGAGTCATAGAGTCAGGGCATGGAAACAGTTCCTCATCCTATATTCTTACATTGTCACTAAAGCCAAGCCATACTGAGTGGTTAAGAGTGATTATTCTTATTACCTTCGTGATAACTTCATCAGCATTCTGAAGAACATATGAGAATATTGATCTTCTAATTCCAATCCAGTATGTAATTATTAAAAACCAACTGACAAAATGTGACTGGAGACAAATTCACAGACCCTCTCGCAGGCTGTTAGAATCTGATGATGGGTCAGCAGACTTGAAACTTTCATTCTGCTTTCTCCCCACAGACCTGCTGAGGTTCTCCAGCAATTTCTGTTTCTGTTTCAAATCTCCAGTGTGCGTTGTATTTTCTTGCATTTTCGGAGGTAATAAGAGGCTGGCTATCCATCCCTTTCTCTGCAGGATAACTTCCCTTGCAGATATGTTTGTGCCTTATCCTGTCAAAGATATACAACGCAGTTTGAAAAACTAACTGCAGCCCTGGTCTATTTGAGTTATTGGCCTGACTACTGTGTGGACTAGTTTGCAATGAAGGTCACAGTTTGAGAACAGCTACGAAAGACCTCTGTACTGCAGGTAAAGTAAATAATTCATCCTCTACCACTGAGTACTGCCAGCCCAACACTCTTGAAAGAAATCAAGACAGAAAAATTTCCAATCAAATCAATGAATCAAACAACCTAAAAACTCAAGGATCTCAAAATTGATTTCTCAATTACCAATATCTATTTGAACCCCAGCACCATCCAACAGCTGTAATGTCCTACTATCCAATCTTCATAAACATCAGAGACTGAAGCATTGCCTTTTTTAAAACTTTTTCAGGACTCACTTCCTTTTCTTAATCCACGTGGATTATGTTATTATTCCCTCTCCTGATCAGTGACTAATAAACTCACTCTTTTGTTAACTGAAGAAAGTCTGGTTAAATATTTTAATTTTAAAAATAAATTCATTTGATCTGGGGGGGCGGGGGGGGGGGGGGGGAAGGAGGAGGAAGCACCTTTTATGTTAATTTTGTTGTGATCAAGCAGGAGAGCTGATAAAGAATGGAAAGCTCTCTCCCACCTGTACTAACCGAGAGGCAGTGCTCAACCATTTCACAATTCACCAAGAATTGTAGCAAATTGAAGCTCATAACAGCTTTTATAAATATTTAGAAAAATCAGAAAGAAGGAGGTTAATCATTATTTTTTTCACTGTCACACCCTCACGTTGACACTCCAACCTCCTTGATATGAACACTCCAGTCACTTTGCCACAAGTTTTCATCCTGTTCATTAGGATTTGATCATTTGTCCAAATCCCTTTGTTCTTTCCCAGCTCTGGTCTCTCATCATCCTGGAAATATCAGGTACTTTAGCTAACACAGTGAATGTCATTGAAAGATCCAGAGGGTAGTGAAGAGCCCATCAGTGGGACTGGTTGCAGACTGGGATCGATTCTCAGATCGTTATTGACTGTTCCGGTTAGGTTGCAGATCACCCAACTTGGGACAACAGAGAATTTGAGTAAAAGATGAGTTTTCTCCATCCATCATTTACTCCTAAACCCCACTCCCCACATTACCTTCTGCATAAAAAAACCTGTTACCTCCTTACCATCGGGTCTGAGGAAGAGTCACTGGACCCAAAACATTAAATCTGCTTTCTCTCACCAGATGCTGCTGCAATTATTTTTGCAATGAGTTTTTGTTTCTGTCATGGAAATTAAATGGACTAGACTCAAACGCTAGTGAGAACAAAGAAAATGTTTTATTACAGGCCTTTGCAAAGGGACCCTCTGCACTTGACAAAATGCCTTATGCAAGGGGTCCCGAGTATCATTCATATGTTTTCTTTATACCATACTTCACTCATCAGCCTTATCTCACCTCAAGGACAATCAGTTTAGGAACAGTTTGAGCCCTTTTCCACAAAGGAGTTGTTTCCCATTCCTTTACTGTTGAAAAAACTGCTACTGCCCTCGTGTTTTCCCCTGACTCTGCCAAATTAGATTGTTTGCAAAACTTGCAAGGACAGGCTGTCTGTTCACAGAATTCAGCAAAGTCAGGCTATCTGCATTAAATTGACTTAGGAAGGTAATCTTTTACAGATTTCAAAATAAATGTTAATTTTGTTAATTTTCCATTACAGTTTCACAGCATGGTTTTTTTTTTAATGTCTTCTTCCGTTGTAAAGATGACAGAATAGGCACAGGCAGCATCAGCCGCATCTATCCATATCCTATTCGTGCCCTCATTTTCTCAATAATCCACTTTATAATCCCTGGCATTAAACACTGACACCTCCAATACTCTGTGAAGCCTTCTCATAAGTGACCTTCCTCCCCCACCTCTCCTACAGAGTATCATTTTCATTTTCTTTTCTGGTACTCTTCTCCATCATTCTTAATCAGCTTTAGCCTTTTAAAGACTTAATTTCCCACCTCCCAGTGGCATTAACCAATAGGGGCTCTGCTTCACAGCTGTTCTGTATCAATAATATAGACTGACACTCCAGTGGCAGGGTGAGCGAGGGCTGCGCTCTCATTGGTGACATTGTTTAGATGAGTTATTGATCTGAGGTCCTGTCTGATCATGCTGAAAACAGCGAGGAAGCTTTCCTGATGTTCCCTATTCAATTTTCAATTTCAATGCCTCAGTCAATATAACTGAAATCTTTTTCATTACTTGTGCATTAGAACATAGAACAGTACAGCATAGTGCAGGCCCTTCAGCCTTCATGTTGCGCTGGCCTTCTATCCTACTTTAAGATCAGACTAACCTACATACCCTTCATTATACTATCTTCCACGTACCTATCCAGGAGTCACTTAAATGTCCTGAATGTATCTGACTCTACTACCACCACTGGCAATGCATTCCACGCACCCACACACTCAGTGTTAAGAGCCTCCCTCTGACATCCTCTCTGTACCTTCCTCTAATTGTCTTTGCGGAACCTTGCTGAGTGAAAATTGGCCTCTAGATTTCCAATAGAGATTATCCAATGGGAATTACATTCTTTTGCATATTCCATCACTGGAAGCCACAGCCACTGGCTGGAGTCTGGAGTTACATGTAGGCCAGGGCAGGTAAGGATAACAGTTTCCTTCCCTAAAGGACATGAGTTGGATTTTTTTCCCTGATAATTGACAACCAGTTCACCGCTGTCATGATTTTTGTTGAATTCAAGTTCCACCATCTTCCGTGGTGGGAATTGAATCCGGATCCCCAGAATATTAACAATAAAGATAGAAATTGCTGGAGGAACTCAGTAGGTCTGGCAGCATCTCTGGAGAGAGAAAGAGAGAAGAGTCTGATACAACACTTCTTCAGCTCGCCTTTCGATCTGATTTTTTTATGGTTTTCTACAGCTTTCTTGGGGCAGCTCAGGGAATGAGTTGCTCACCAGTGACAATCATTTCTCTGGTTTCATGTAGTGACCCTTCGGCTGAACTCACCACATTAGCTGGTCTGTGGATTAATGCCGCCAGGTCATCACCTCCCCCACTCCCAGGGGGACTTCATTGTGTGCAGTTTCAGTCTCCTCATGTGAGGAAGTTCTGACTCTGGAGGGGTCACCGTTTAAGGCTAATGGGATCATTCGCTTACAACTGAGCTGAGGAGAAATGTCTTCACCCAGAGAGTGGGGAGGCCTGTGGAATTCTCTGTCACTGAAAGCAGTTGAGGCCAAAACACTGAATGTTTTCAGGAAGGAGGTAGAGATAGTTCTTAGGGCCAAAGTGATCAAAGGGCAGGGAGAGAAAGTGGGAACTGGGGACTGAGTTGGATGATTGGCCATGATCCCATTGAATGGTGGAACAGGCTCAAAGGACCGAATGGCCTCCTTCTATTCCTTTCTCTATGTTTCTATCCACAATGATGGTATCCTGTGGTGAGGAAAGGCACTATCTAAATGCAAAAGGGGATAATCTGGGCCAGAGAATGGAATTAGATGTGACATGGATAGCAACTTCAAATTATTATAACAGCAATTAAAAAACAAATTTTATGCTAAATCTAACTTTCAAATTGACACAGTTTATGTAAACGCCCAGCCCACCAGAACCATGAGGAATAACATTCCAAAGTCATCAGAGCTCCAGCTTCTGATTGGATCTGGATTTTGAACAGGAACAGGTCTGGGAGAAAAAAGCAGTGGGAAAGTGGGTATTTCCTTATAAGAGACCTCTTTCTCAGCCACCTTCCCCACAGCCCCACCCCACCTCCCATTTATCTCTCAGCATCCTGACCCACAAGCCTCATTCCTGATGAAAGGCTTATGCCTAAAACGTCGATTCTCCTGCTCCTCGGATGCTGCCTGACCTGCTGTGCTTTTCCAGCACCACACTCTCGACTCTGATATCCAGCATCTGGAGTCCTCACTTTCTCCAAGTATTTCCTTATGTCTTGAAAGAGGTTATGTTTTAACAAATAAATTAGTGATGTTTACTTTGTGCTGAATGCCCTACATACAGATCTGTGCTACTGCCTGTGCTCAGAGAAACCAATGCTGCTTAAAGGTGATAAACTCTTCTTTACTTCAAATTCTCTGCCATCTCAAGCTGCAGCCCAGTTGGTCTCCAGTTAGTTTGCAAATATTAGATAGATCACCAAGATATAGGAGCTTCTCAGAGACAGTCATTGCTGTGCCCAAGATGTCGGTTTGCCTCCATCGGGATATTGTTCCTGATGTGACAACATTCATGTTATCTCTGGTAATGTAAGAGACTAAGCGTGCATATCATGGCATTGAAGAATCTGACAGAACCTTAATTCAAGTGACTGTTATGTACAAACATTGCAGTCCTTAGGCATACAAGTGACTGGGTTAATCTTAGCCCATTTGGTTGTAACAGAGAAACAAGTTTCCAATAGAGTGTCATGATTAGATTCCCTACAGATTAGATTCCCTACAGTGTGGAAACAGGCCCTTCGGCTCAACAAGTCCACACTGACCCTCCGAAGGGTAACCCACCCAGATCCATTTCCCTCTGACTAATGCACCTAACACTATGGGCGATTTCCCATGGCCAATTCACCTGACCTGCACATCTTTGGACTGTGGGAGGAAACCGGAGCACCCGGAGGAAACCCACGCAGACTCGGGGAGAATGTGCAACTCCACACAGACGGTCTCCCAAGGCTGGAATCGAACCTGGGACCCTTTTGCTGTGAGGCAGCAGTGCTAACCACTGAGCCACCGTGCAGTGTCATGCTTTTAGTAATCTAAGGTAAGATGGATTTTGAGTCTTTATACCCTCAGGTCACATGTTGAGCAGGGAGGGTCTACAACAGCCAGGAATAGTAACGGCAGTTAGGCCTAACAGCAAGAAGGAGGTCTGTATATTAGATTAGATTCCCTACAGTATGGAAACAGGCCATTTGGCCCAATAAGTCCACACCGACCCTCCGAAGAATCACCCACACAGTCCCATTCCCCTACCCTATATTTACCTCTGATTCATGCAACTAAAACTATGGGTAATTTAGCACGGCCAATTCACCTAACCTGCATATCTTTGGATTGTGGGAGGAAACCCACGCAGACACAGGGAGAATGTGCAAACTCCACACAGATAATCACCCGAGGTGGGAATCGAGCTCAGTTCCCTGGTGCTGTGAAGCAGCAGTGCTAACCACTGAGCCACCGTGCTGCCCAAAATCTAAGATAAAACAAATCCATTTCCATTATTGAAAGCTATAGAAACAAAGAGAAAGTTATAGTTCACAGAATCCTGACAGTGTAGAAGCAGGCCATTTGGCCCATCAAGCCCACATTGATCCTGTGAAGACCACCCCATCCAGGCCCACTCCCACCCTACCCCTGTAGCCCTGCACCTCCCATGGCTAACCCACATAACCTGCACATCTTTGGACTGTGGGAGGAAACCCACACAGATACAGGGAGAATGTGCAAACTCCACACAAGTGCCCAAGGCTGGAATCGAACCCGGGTCTCTGGTGCTGTGAGGCACCATGTCACCCTGCTCTATTTTGTACTTTTTAGCTTATTTCATTTTAAATATTATTCATTTACCAATATAGGAATTTAGCAATGCAAAATATTACAACTTCGAGAGTATAATATTTTGTCATTTTTTTTTCTGATGACCTTAGCTTTAACACTGATCACATGGACTGCTTCACCGAAACTCATTTCAATTAAAGTCACAACTTTTAGAAATGCACTGCCACTTTGTCAGGCTTTACTGCATTTCACTCGATGCACTCACTACCAAATCTCCAGGTAGCCTCTTTAATGAATCAAACAGGCAAATTAAGTAGCCATCAACTTTTACCTGGGCATCTGGCCATTCCTTCACCAGTACAGTATCATAGAGTCATAGAGTCATAGAGTCATAGAGATGTACAGCATGGAAACAGACCCTTCGGTCCAACCCGTCTATGCCGACCAGATATCCCAACCCAATCTAGTCCCACCTGCCAGCACCCGGCCCATATCCCTCCAAACCCTTCCTATTCATATACCCACCCAAATGCCTCTTAAATGTTGCAATTGTACCAGCCTCCACCACATCCTCTGGCAGCTTATTTGATACACGTACCACCCTCTGTGAAAACATTGCCCCTTAGGTCTCCTTTATATCTTTCCCCTCTCACCCTAAACCTATGCCCTCTAGTTCTGGACTCCCTGACCCCAGGGAAAAGACTTTGCCTATTTACCCTATCCATGGCCCTCATGATTTTATAAATCTCTGTAAGGTCACCCCTCAGCCTCCGACGCTCCAGGGAAAACAGCCCCAGCCTGTTCAGCCTCTCCCTGTAGCTCAGATCCTCCAACCCTGGCAACATCCTTGTAAATCTTTTCTCAACCCTTTCAAGTTTCACAACATCTTTCCAATAGGAAGGAGACCAGAATTGCACGCAATATTCCAACAGTGGCCTAACCAATGTCCTGTACAGCCGCAACATGACCTCCCAGCTCCTGTACTCAATACCCTGACCAATAAAGGAAAGCATACCAAACGCCTTCTTCACTATCCTATCTACCTGTGACTCCACTTTCAAGGAGCTATGAACCTGCACTCCAAGGTCTCTTTGTTCAGCAACACTCCCTAAGACTTTACCATTAAGTGTATAAGTCCTGCTAAGATTTGCTTTCCCAAAATGCAGCACCTCACATTTATCTAAATTAAACTCCATCTGCCATTTCTCAGCCCATTGGCCCATCTGATCAAGATCCCATTGTAATCTGAGGTAAACTTCTTTGCTGTCCACTACACCTTCAATTTTGGTGTCATCTGCAAACTTTCTAACTGTACCTCTTATACTCACATTAAAATCATTTATATAAATGATCAAAAATAGTGGACCCAGCACCGATCCTTGTGGCACTCCACTGGTCACAGGCCTCTAGTCTGAAAAACAACCCTCCACCACCCTCTGTCTTCTACCTTTGAGCCAGTTCTGTGTACAAATGGCTAGTTCTCCCTGTATTCCATGAGATCTAACCTTGCTAATCAGTCTCCTATGGGGAACCTTGTCAAACGCCTTACTACTCTGCCCTCATCAATCCTCTTTGTTACTTCTTCAAAAAACTCTATCAAGTTTGTGAGACATGATTTCCCACGCACAAAGCCATGTTGACTATCCCGAATCAGTCCTTACCTTTCCAAATATATGTACATCCTGTCCCTCAGGATTCCCTCCAACAACTTGCCCACCACCAATGTCAGGCTCATTGGTCTGTAGTTCCCTGGCTTGTCCTTACCACCCTTCTTAAACAGTGGCACCACATTAGCCAACATCCAATCTTCCGGCACCTCACCTGTGACTATCAATGATACAAATATCTCAACAAGAGGCCCAGCAATCACTTCTCTAGCAATCATTTTCATGTTGGAAAATGAAGCAAAACATGATTTCGGCTCAACAGCCCATCTCGGCCATTTCTTCAGCACCTAGTGGGACCTGGAACGAATTGACCCCTTGACCTTTCTGTTCAGAATGAACGTTCATTGTGACTTCTGCCAAGCCCACCGACAGATTCAAATTCCTCTCATTGCTGTATTGTAATTTATAAAATTCACCAAAGGACACCTGAGCTGAATACATCTCTAGATTCAGGACACAAATGTTAAAATCAAGCCTCAATGGGTTTTACTGACCAATTCATAACATACATCAGAATGTTTTCCCTGTCCAGCATTCAGTTTCCATTGCTCCCCTGTGTAAGACACTGTTTAATTTTCCCAGTCTGTAGCAAGTGCAGTGTTATGATGTCTGATAGTGCTTACTGTCTAAAGGACATTTGAAGGTGGCTTACCTATATCAAAGTGCTGTATATTATCTCAGGTACTCCCATTGAAATGAGTTACTGCATGTACCAAAGTAGAGTTTACATCAAATAAAGTGAACACAAGAGACTGATATTTATTTATCTAAAGTTAAGCTAAGAAATGTAGTTTTAGATTTGTTGACACAAACCCTATCATGGATGGAGATGAAAATAATCAAGTACATTCCAGAGGGAAATTGCTCTCCACTTCAATGTGGGATTTTATGACAAGAAAATAATTAATTTTATGCCAAGTTCAATGTTTGCTTACAATCACTGACAGATGCCCTTTTGGAATTGCAATAGCTCTTGGCATGAAATATTATCTACAGTTGTCAAAATTGGAGATGGATGAAGTGTCAAATGCTGTAACAGATGGAGAATGAGAATGGAATCTCCTTTGACATATGCTTGCATTAACAGAACCAACAGAGCACACATCACGTGCTGAAAGAGTTAATTTCCTAAATAATCTTACATTTTGATGATGGGTGGTGGTGTGAAATGGGCAAATGCATCTGCCTATCTGTTGTGCAACTCATTTCTATTTTAACTGAAAACAAAATGCGCTGGAGGTCACAGCGGGTCAGGCGGCATCCCTGGATCCAACATCTGCAGTAATTCACTTCTTCCTTCTTACTATTTAAATTCCTCTTGAAGATATTGTATCCCACTTTAACACGGAAAAGCAGCCCTAATGTGGTTTACAGGGACACATTTCTCCCAAGTTGAAGGAGAAGATCTTCAGCCAGTTCAAACACCTAAATAAAAAAATGATTACAAGAAACATTTGCGCCACACAAATGCCATGCAATGCCCATCTCCAATGAGAGGCAATCTAACCATTGCCCCTTTCATGTTCAATGGTGTTATCATCACTGAATCCCCCAGAATCAACATCCTGGGTGGTTATCATTGACCTGAAACTCAACTGGACTCACCACATAAACATAGTTGCTGCAATAGCAGGTCAGAGGCTAGGGGTACTGTAGTGAGTAACTCACCTCCTGACTCCTCAAAGGCTGTCCACCATCTACAAGGCACCATCGGGAGTGCGATGGATTACTCCCCACTTGCCTGGAAAGGGGCAGCTACAACAACACTCAAGACACTTGACACCATCCAGGACAAAGCAGCCTCCGCTAAACTGGTACCACAGCCACAAGCATCCACTCCCTCCACCACTGACACTCAGTAGCAGCAGTATGTACTATCTACAAGATGCACTCACCAAAGAACGTCAGACAGCACATTCCAAACCCACAACTATCTTGAAGGACAAGGGCAGCAGACACAGGGAAACACCACTCCCTGCACATTCCCCTCCAAGCCACTCACCATCCTGACTTGGAAATATATCACCATTCCTTCACTGTCGCTGGGTCAAAATCCTGGAATTCTGTCTCTCAGGGCATTGTGGGCATTCCTATAGCACATGAAGCTCCCCCCCACCTTCTCAAGGTCAACTGGAGACAGGCAATAAATACTGGCTGAGCCAGTGAATAATTTTATAAAGTTACTAAAATAGGAGAAGGATGTGAAAGGGTGGAGGGAATTCAAAAGCTTTTTGAACAAATTGTCCATCTTGTACTCATCAGAGCAGTTTGCAAGAATACCAAATAAAGGGGAAAACCAACATGTATCCTCTATGAAAGGCAAGTACGAATTGACTTGTATGTGGACTCTGATTGGTAGAGGTGTTTCCATGGAGAATGTGTGAGCTGGTGATGATTGACAGTTAACTGCTAAGCTGTGTTTAAATTTTAAAGCAAGTGGGTTGAGTTTGATTGTTCATGTGATTGCCCTGAGAAATGAGCCAATGTAGTGCTGCTGCCTGGTTTGTTGATTTGAAAGGGTTGCACTGTGTGTGCATGTTCTTGCTGTCCATAAAGTACAGAGCCCTGTACTTTCCTTTCTCTAGCTTCCAGTATGTGCTCATGTACCACACTGTGACGATTGGGAGTCAGGCTCACGGTGTGGGATGCTGAAGTACACTGGAAGCTCCATACATTAATGCACAAGGCCCTCTGCGTCACAGACAGAGAGAACATGCTTGGGCTTGTTTCAACTCCGTAACATAGAAAACTGGAATTACACTGGTTCACTTCTCACTTAAATAACATGAGCAGTCATTGTCAACCTTTTTGCTTTAGAATGAAAATGTAGGAGCCAAAGTAGGCCATTCAGCCCATCAACTTTGCTCTGTCATTCAATGAGATCATGACTGATCTGATCATCCTCAAACCCAGTTTCCTGCCTTTGCCCCATAACCCTTATTCCCTTACTGAGTCAGAATCGCAGTCTTGAATAAAGTCATGATTTGGAGTCACCGGTGTTGGTCTTGGGTGCACAAAGTTAAAAAACTCACAATGCCAGGTTATAGTCTAACAGGTTTATTTGGAAGCACTAACTTTCAGAGCACTGCTCCTTCATCCTTGTGTCAACCACCTGATGAAGGACCAACGCTCCGAAAGCTAGTGCTTCCAAATAAACCTGTTGTACTATAACCTGGTGTTGTGTAATTTTTAACTTTGAATAAAGTCAACCACCCAGCATCGACAGCCATTTGCAGTAAAAGTTCAGCAGACAGAAAACAAAAATCCTCCTCATCCCAGTCTAACCTTTCCTCTGTAATTATGCCCCCTGGTCCTAGACTCAGTTCTGAAACAGTCGCACCGGACTTGAAACATTAACTTTGTTTTTCTCTCTCCACAGATGCTGCCTGATCTGCTGAGCTTCTCCAGTACTGTTTCTCCGTGCATGTACTCTACTGAGCCCCTGAAAAATCTTATATGCTTCAAAAAGGTCTCCTGTCATTCTTCTAAACTGTAATGAGTACAAAGCTAATCCGTGTCACCTCTCCTCCTAAGATAGTTCTTCCATACCTGAATCTCATGTTCACAGTGAATCTCAGAGGACGATAAAAGGCTGTAATAACATCGAGGGCTGAAGGGCCTGTATTGTGCCGTACTGTTCTGTGTGCATTATCTCCAATGGCAGAGTACCCTTTTCTTTAGATAAGGGGCTCAAACTATTCACAGTATTCTTGATGGGGTATAACCAGAATTTTGTATAATTTTAGCAAGAACTCCCTATCTTTAGATGCCATTCCCTTTGAAATAAAAACCACCATTCCATTTGCGTTCTGTCTTACCTGTTGACCTTAGATGCTCATAGTATACAAGGACAGAGATTCCCAAATCTCGGTACTGCAGCTTTCCGCAGTCTTTGTCCATCTAAATAATATTCAACTCCTCTATTCTTCCTGCCAAAGTGCATAACCTCACATGCTATCACATTAAATGGCGTCTTCCAAGTTTGTACCCACTCAATAAAACTATCTTATGTTCCCTCTGGACACTCCTTATGTCATCCTCACTACATCCCAATGATTTCTGCATCATCCTAGATTATAGTATGTTCATTTTCCTCATCCAAATAATTAATTCCATACATACTGGAAATGATTATGGCCCCAGCACCGATCCCTGTGCCTCCCCACTAGTTAGAGGTTGCCATCCTGAAAATGATCCCCTTAATCCAACTCTCTCTTCCATTAGTTAGCGAATCCTCCATCCATGTGAATATGCAGCCCCCAACTCTTGTCTGCTCTTGTCTTATTAAATCAGTTTGTGTTTCTGTCTCTGTGATCTGAAATAGTATTTCTTATTTAAAAATTACTGCACAGTTCTCACCTCTGAGAATAATCTTTGGCATTTGGAGTTGTTGCGTGTCTCATCAGAAGGTATAGAAACAGGTTACACTTACAGGTGCAATGCCGTTATGGCTATGTTTTTTCCTTATCACTAACAAAATCAAAGGATCTAAAACCACTTGTTCCTGTGATTTTGTTAGCGCCTCATAAAATTCAATGAAACCTTAACCCTTATCCCATATTCACTTGAAGCGAGGGAAGCAAATGCTGAGGTTGTGAAGATATTGCACTGTAGAGCTCAGTTCTAAAGCATTTTGATACAGGAGAAGCAATTTCATTTATATTTGATTAATTGCAGCATCACTTGAAGCAACTTGTTCTCAGCACTGGGGGTGTCAGTATGTAACACACAGTGTCCTCAGATATTAGGATCCTGATTCAAAATTTGCCTGGACAAATTGATAGTTTCATTCCTTTTGACAGCTCTGAGGGTTTTAGTCGAATTGAGTTTCAACTGAGAGCAACATGTCCCTGCACAGGGAACGATGCTGCAACTCAAGTAGATTCTGTAGAAAGAGAGGCGGACTTTTACTATCGAAGGAAGTTAACTCAAGTCGGGAAATTTCACAGCTCTGTGCCCCCACCAAGGGGAAATATACTGCCCCCGAATGGTATACTATTTGCCTTCTGAGGGGTGGTTAGTTTAGATGTAGTGTCAGGCGATCTGCCTCTATGCATGAATCAGAGGGGTTTTGTTGAGTGCTGAGGTGGAATTATAAAAGGCCCATTTAGTTCTTAACTCTTTATAGATTAGATTAGATTAGATTACTTTACAGTGTGGAAACAGGCCCTTCGGCCCAACAAGTCCACACCGACCCGCCGAAGCGTAACCCACCCATACCCCTACATTTACCCCTTACCTAACACTACGGGCAATTTAGCATGGCCAATTCACCTGATGTGCACATCTTTGTACTGTGGGAGGAAACCGGAGCACCCGGAGGAAACCCACGCAGACACGGGGAGAATGTGCAAACTCCACACAGTCAGTCGCCTGAGTCGGGAATTGAACCCGGGTCTCTGGCGCTGTGAGGCAGCAGTGCTGACCACTGTGCCACCGTGCCGCCCACGGTGATTTATTACACACTAGGGCCCCCAGCCCTTACCTATGGCACCCCACCCACTACATACCCCACGGGTAACATTCATCCACCTCACACACTATGGTAGCTCATAGGATAGACTCATAGAGTCACAGAGTCATAGAGATGTACAATACAGAAACAGACCCTTCCGTCCAACTTGTCCTTGCTGACCAGATATCCTAATCTCATCTAGTCTCATTTGCTAGCACTTGGCCCATATCCCTCTAAACCCTTCATATTCATGTACCCATCCAGGTGCCTTTTAAATGCTGTAATTGGTCAGAATGCAAAGGATGGCAGAGAATGGTGTAGTGAAATGTGGAGTTGGCAGGAATAAGTGTTATCTAAATGGAGAATGACTGTTGAATCCCCCAGTGCAGAGAGATCCCATGTTTTGGTCCATACATCATAACTACGTGTACACAGGTAGTGAAGACAACTGATGGGGTGCTGCCCTGCTGTTCCAAGGGACATTAAATGCAAAAGTAAGGACTTTCTGCTTCAATTCTACATGGCATTGGTGAGACTACATCTCAAATACTGTGTGCAGTTTCAGATATAAGTGAATTGGAGGCGGTTCAGAGGAGACTTAGTGAATTAATACCCTGAATGAGGAAGTTGTTTTATGAGGAAAGGTTGGACAGACTAGAATGGTTTCCCCTCAAGCTTTGAGAGGGGGTGGCCTCAGTGAAGTGTATCAGATCCTCAATGGTCTTGTCAAGGTGGATGGGGAAACAATGTTCGGGATTTCTTATTTCTTTACTTTTCTAATTTTGTTTTCCCTCAGAATCTGTACCTAGGTACCTTTGATTACATTACAGTGTGGAAACAGGCCCTTCGGCCCAACAAGTCCACACCGACCCGCTGAAGCGCAACCCACCCATACCCCTACATTTACCTCTTACCTAACACTACGGGTAATTTAGTATGGCCAATTCACCTGACCTGCACATCTTTGGACTGTGGGAGGAAACCGGAGCACCCGGAGGAAACCCACGCAGACACGGGGAGAACGTGCAAACTCCACACAGACAGTCGCCTGAGGCGGGAACTGAACCCGGGTCTCTGGCTCTGTGAGGCAGCAGTGCTAACCACTGTGCCACCGTGCCACCCTTTGTACCTCAGACAGTGACATAAGTGGCCACGTGAGTACATAAAGCAAATTGTAAATTCTTGTGGGTCAGTGCAGAACTAGGAGGCACTGTTTTATATTATAAGGATTGACCATTTTGAGGACAGAGATGAGGGGAATGATTTTTTCTCAGAGGGTTGTGTCATGTTGGAGACATCCTCCTCAGGTGGTGATGGGAGTGTGGATTGAGGCCGGGTCATTGAATATTTTTGAGGGGGAGCTGGAGAGATTTTGGTCAGGTAGGGCACCTTAGGGTTATCGGGGAGTATTTGGAATAGAACTGCAGGTTAGCCTTCAGCCTACTGAATGGCAGAACAGGCTCAAGGGGCTGAATGGTCTCCCCCTGATACTAACCCATCTGCCCAATCACCAGAATGCACTCAATTAACCCAGTAGTAACAATAGCCTGCATGGAAATACTGAAAATACGTTTATAACTTTTATAAAGTCTGCTTTTGCCATATCAATAACAAACGTTTATCATAGAATCCCTACAGTAGCAGCACAGTGGCTCAGTGGTCAGCACTGCCACCTCATAGTGCTAGGGACCTGTCTGTGTGGAGTTTGCACATTCTCCCCGTGTCTGCGTTGGTTTCCTCCAGGTGTTCCAGTTCCCTCCCACAGTCCCTCCAAAGATGTGCAGGTCAGGGCCATGTGAAATTGCCCATAGTGTGCAGATTAGGTGCATTAGTCAGGGGTAAACGTAAGTAATGGGTTCAGGAGTGGGATACTCTTCAGAGGGTCAGTATGAATTCTAAGTGTAGAAGCAGGCTATTCGCCCACACTGGCTCTCCGAAGACTATCCCACCAAATCCCATGGCCAAAGCACCTAACCTGCACATCTTTGCACTGTTACAGGAAACCCACTCAGATACGAGGAGAATGTGCAAATTCCACACAGACAGTCACCCGAGGCAGGGCTTGAACCCAGGTCCCTGGCACCATGAGGCAGCAGTGCTAACCACTGAGCCACCATGGTGTATAGGCTTTGTGTTCTCTATATCTTTTGTGAATGAACATTGAGTGACAAAGTAGATGACAGGGAGAAACAAACTTGCAAACATATGAACCTGAGCCTGTAATCAGAGGGAGAGGTGAGGGAGAGAGGAAGGGTATTTGGAGAGATGTAGCAGGTTAATAGTCACACTAGCAGCAGCTCGTTCACCCTGCCCTGGAGCAGGATGAGGCTGAGCTGGGGCCTGAGAAAAGGAGCATGACTCAGGAACATCCCAATCTCCTCAATGTTCCCAGTCAGGCCAGCCCTGTCACAGGAGCAACTTCCTCCATATAGAACAAATGGTGCACAAAGCGTTGGCACGTGGTATTTCTGCCCCCCTCACCTACCCTCCCATCCTCTCTCCACCCCTCCCCTCTCGCCCCATCCCTTCTTCTCCCCTCCCCTTCCAGCTCGTCCCGTCCTCTTCCCTCCCCTCCGATCCACTCCCCTCCCCTCCTCTCCACTTCCCTCCCCTCAAGCCTCCTCCTCCCTCCTCTTCTCTCTATTCCCCTCCCCTCCTCTCCCTTCCCCTCCTCTCCCCGCTCCTCACTTGCAGTCCCCTCCTCCCTCCTCTTCCCTCCACTCCCCTCCCCTCCTCTCCTCTCCCTTCCCCTCCTCTTCTCTCCACTCACCTGCAATCCCCTCTTTCCTCCCCTCCCCTCCTGTTCCCTTCACTCTCCTCCCCTCCCGTTCCCTTCCCTCCTCTCCCCTCCCTTCTCATTCCCTCCCCTTCCCTCCTCTCCCCTCCTGAATTTCAATACCCTTTTCTTCCTGGTGTTCCCTGGCCCATTGATCCTCCCCACAGGGCTATGCTCACCAGGAAGGTACCTGCAGCTCCCATCATTGCCCCCTGAGCCCCTGCCCTGCACGTTAGCCCTGCCCAGCAGCTCCAAAGCCCTCTGTCAAGTGACCTCCAATAACCACCCCTCCCACTTCATCCCATTACCCCCCTGCACCATCTTCTCCCTCCCTCATACACAGTGTCCTCCCTTCACCATCTCTGTTTGGTGCCTCCAATCCCCAGCAATGACTTGCCCAGTTTCCTGACCTCTGGTCACCCTGTTGACTTATATTCTGCTGACTCCCAGGACTGACCCTTGCCCACCCCTCACCCCCTGACTGACTTGGGCGAATGGCCCAGACTGATGCTGACCACTGTCCCGACTGACCTATGCCTCTTTCTGATTGGCTCACCTCAACCTCAATTGGTGGCACTGGCCATGTCTCACTCCCCGGACAGTAGGTAAACAGATCCTCCTGAATGTGACCACCCCGAGCGGGCAGCTGAACATGTCCATGGCCTTGGTCTGAGATTGGAAGATGCCCTTTGATATTTTCCACTGTGACCCCTGACTGATGGCAGCCACCTCTAATGTGATGTGGACTACTCACCTGACACACTGGGAGACACTGCTGGCTGCACGGGCAGTGTGTTCGATGTCTAAGCTGCTGAAATAATGCTGTCGGGGTGGGATTGATGGAACACAGTGCGATACAGCTAAGGGTATGCCCCCTTGACCAGTCAAGGCTAACAACCAGGAGAAGCTCCTTGCTTTCTGTCTGTGTTCAAATGGGAGTCAAGACAGAGGTGTAGCGAGACATGAAGCTGCGGGGGAGGTGGATAAAGTAGCCAAAAGGCACACTGTCGACATCAAAGTTGGCACAATGTAGGCAAACCTTAACAGAGGCAGAGTGGAGCCCTGGGATTCAGCTTAGTGCAGTCCCAGTGCCTTGGCAGCAGCTCTGCAATGAGAGGTATTGGTCAGTTCCCAAGTGCAGGGTTGAAATGTTGAACTGGATTATTAGCGTGTCAGGATGTACCAGCTAGTGTACGATAGATGCCAAGGCAGGGTGTGGGTGGTCACTCCTCATGGAGCATGCTCTGAGATGTTGGTGCAACCCAGAGGAGAGAGAGAAAGAGATAGAGAGAGAGAGAGAGAGAGAGAGAGATAAAGATCGAGACAGTGGAAAAGAGAGATAGAGATAGAGATAGAGATAGAGATAGAGATAGAGAGGAGCTGGATTGACCAGGTCGATGCTCTGACCATCACAGCAGAATTTGGCCATGTCTAGTTTCCATCGAGTGAATCGAAGAGTGGGAAGTTGTGGGTTAGTGAGGTGAGATTAGCTGAGATAATGAGATGTTAAAACAGGCCGTGAGAATCTCATTTCAACGGCCAACCCTTACTGGAAGATGGAACAATTTTCTGTCAATGTCACGAAGCAGAACATTTCCCATCATGTTGCTCAGGGACTGGGAAGATTCTGCTCATAGGATTGAGGTTAGAACAGCAATTTGACTTGTTTCCCATTCTGGTGGAACCGATACAGCTACCTCATAAAGAATAATACCCAGACACTAAATAGCAGATAGCTGAACTTTGGGAGTGATTGATACTAATATTTTTAATCTATAACAGAAAACTGTTGCACTTCCAAACACTTCCTCCTACTTTCAACAGCAATAAAGGCATATAGCCTTTTTCTTTTGGCTATAAAGAACGTCACTCATTCCTTCCTCATTTGCTGTAACTGTGATTTTCAGCAAATATACATCATTTTATAAGGTACAATTATCTAGATTTATTATAAAGAATCCAATTTAATCTCCATCTCCTCAAAAAAACCTCACAGTTGCCGGGAGTATTTTTAACATCTCTCACTGAGAAAAATCCGTAGCAGCTGACAGAGCTGGGAGAAGCATGCTTTGTTGCTCACTTGGTTTTTAATTATCTTTCCTAAAATTGTTCAGTTTTTGTCCCTTTGCACAAATTGAATAGGATTGAACTTTGCATAACCAAATCATGTACCTACATATCTAAAGTACACTTAGGCGACAAGAGTTTACGATTAATTAAAGTTTTATTGTAATTTCTGAGATGCTTTGGAACCATACACATCAATACAATTCTTCCTTATGTTAGGATTCTATGTCTTTGGTTAGCTGCTTAATATTTATAAGGTCCTGTTTTATGTCCTTTGAGAAGTACGCACATAGATTCTCATCTGTTCTAACTTCAATGTAACTGCGAGGATTTCAAAAAGATGCAAGTATCAGAATTATTCAGATGCATAGTAAATTAAACATTTAACTAGCTAAGGAATTGGCAGTACACATGGATTGGTCCATAGATATATGCTTCCAAATAAGTTCATTTGTCCAAGCCTGGGTTCTAAGGATGAGGTTGCTATATGGAGTGCACAATGGGAACCAAGCCCGGAATTCAACCTCCTTCCCATGATTCCACATCTTGTGTTAATGCTTACAGCCTGTGTGACTGAAGCATGGGTTAGGAGTTCCCTTGGTTCTGCCCTCGGATTGCCGTTTTCCCGGGAACATGGTGAAACTTCACTTCATGTGGCCCTGCACACGCCCAGTCAATCTTCAAAGGGAATTCTGGTCTCTCATTCTTCAATCTACTGGAGCCAATGAAATGTTACATAGCAGAACAAACCCATTGGCCCATTGCGTCTGCACTGGTTGCTTACACACATATCATTACCTACTTCCAATCTCCTGCTTTTCCTGAATCCTTGGGGCCTGTAGCTCAGTGGTTAGCACTGCTGTCTCACAGCGCCAGGGACTCGGGTTCACTTCCACACTTAGGTGACTGTCTGTGTTGGATTTGCACATTCTCCCTGTGTCTGCGTGGGTCTCCTCCAGTTTCTTCCCCCAGTCCAAAGATGTACAGGTTAGGGGATGGGAAATGTCAAGTTACAGGGATAGAATGGGATGGCAGATGGGTTTGGGTGGGATGCTCTTTGGAGGGTCGGTATGAACTGAATGGCTGTCGGGATTCTTTGATTATTTCTGACCGAACAGTCATCCAATACCCTCCTGAATGCCTCAATTGATTTGTCTCACAATGTTAAGCAAGACTGGAACTTGAGGTAAGATTAACAACATTTTGTCTGTATTTCTGAACCATGACTCCCACATCATGTGGTCTACATTATCATATCTCCAAGTTACATACACAAGTCACTTGAGTCTTTTTGAATTTGAGTAACATTGAGAGCTTCACTGGAGCTAATTTCATTGCTGGTCTATTATGGAATGGGTCACAAATGGGTCATAGTCTGGCGTAGCAACACAAGGTTGGGTAAGTAGACGTTTTGGGACAGAATACAGAATTTCCAAAGAAGAGTCAAAATGTCACCTCTGTTTCTCTCCCCACAGATGCTGCTGAGTTTTTCCAGCAGTTTCTGTTTTTATTTTGGGTTTCCAGCATCTGCCAACGATTTGCTTTTTTAGTATTTTCTATTGTAGCGTTTCATTTCTCCATCGGGTCGAGACTGAGATATATCAGGCAGATCAAAGGTAGGACAAGACCAGCTATTTGTCAGCCTTGGTCAGATATTGGAGTGATATTTGTTATGATGTTGAAGCCGTGTACTGGACCTTTCAGAGAGAGTGCAAGCTGTGTTGGCAGTGAGAGTTTGCAGGCACCCGTCATGTGATTGACTAGCAGTCTCAGAGTGTACTGAAAAATTGAAAACATAACATTTGGCTGCAATGTTCACAACAGTTCAAATTTAACTAGTCAGTTTAAATTATGCCCCAGGATACTCAAACCCAATCGAATTTGAATTTTACTGTTTTGACAATATCAAACCAATGAGACAATCCAATACTTGGGATATAAAGATGCAGGTATTTCGAGAGTTAGCCAGACGGTAAACTTCTAGCTAGAGAGAGAGAGAGAGAGAGGGACTGTGATTCAAAACACTCTGTATCAAAGATACCTTTTGCATATGAAACATATTTGCAGCAAAAGGCCAAAGACAACCCAGGGAGATCTACAGCTGAAAGAAGTCAGCCACCGTGATGGCAGCTGCTGTCTAATTTTGAAATCTAATTTGATGTAATTGGGTCAGTATAGTGTTATAGAGTTAGAGGATGGCAACCCTTTAAGAGAAAGGAGGTGTAGAGTTATAAGTAGTTGTTGTCTAATGTTCACATTTAGAGTTAAAGAATAAATTTATATTTTTTCTTTAAATAGTAGAATTTGGGAGATCTCTGTCACTCATACTTTAACAGATTAGGAGGCAATGTGAGCTTTTCCAGGTGTTAGCTGTAATGAGCAGAGGGGTTTACCACCATGTCAAAGCACATTAATGTGAACATGCTGCCAAACCATTCCATTACATTTAAGCCCTGTCTTTGATGAAGGCAAAATGCTGCAGATGCTGTAAATCTGAAATAAAAACTGAGAACACTGAAGAAACTCAGCAGGTCTGGCAGTATCTGTGGAGAGAGAGCAAGTGTTAATGCTTTGAGTCTGATAGGAGTGTTTTTTTAGCTCTCCCTTTGATCTGATTATTTTCTATCTTTCTTTAGTTCTCATGAATTTCGAGGCAGATCAGGGGATGAGTTGCTCAGCAGTGACAATGACTTCTCTGGTTCTGGTGTTGATGTCTAAAAATACAACTGTATCAACCACACAGAGATAAGAGTATATTCATCAGAGCGGAGTGTGCAAATCTCTGCCAACAGGCTAGCAGGAGAAATATTGTGAAACATCTGAATTATACATTAAGCACTTTCTTTTGACTATTTGTTTTAGTTGCAGTACTTTTGCTGAAGTAAACCCACATTCTTGGATTCAAATTTGGAGTGTTTTATCACACTGTATGACATAGCCATAAATCTTCACTTTAAAATAACAAAATAATAAAAGTTCTGTAGACTGAAAAATGCTGGAAGTGTGGTCTGTGCTTTTCAGACAGGTGATTGACATCTATCAAAGCACTTCTAAAAAATACAGGATAATTCTCACATCACTGACAGAGGTAGCTGATAAACTAAAGTGTGTCCTTCAAAATAGATTTACACTTGAGTAATCTGGGAGGGAGAAAGGAAGAGATCAACTCCACTTCCTGAATATTCCAGAAAATCAATGGAATATATAATGTTAAAAATTTCCTGTTAAACGTATTGATCTGAATTTGATTGTCAATGCAGTCCTTTACCTCTAGGAGGAAGCACTGAGCAGCATCTGTTTATGAACAGATATTGTCCTATCAAACCTGTTCAGAGATATTATTGCACGTGTCTAGGGGAGGTGGGTCTTGAACCCAAGTCTTTTAGCTCACAGATAGGGACATTACCAGTGTGCCACATTCTTGTTGTTCTTGCAGAGCTGGTTTACACAGAAGTTCCAGGTAACCTATTAGCCTTCTCTGTGCAATTTCCAGGAATAATGTCCTCAAACTCAGCAGTTCCAGTTTCTACTGCCTCAGCTCCAGCTCTCAGCACTGCTTCCCTACAATTTCACAATGTTAACACCATGCACTAATTATATGTTAACCCCGGGGTCATTGGTGGTATTGAGACCAGTACAGAATCCCAGGCAGATGGGTGTAACAGGTCAGTACCGTACTCCTGACCAATCAGAGCATGGTCTTTCAGTGACATAAAAATACAGAGAATAGGAGCAGGAGGAGGCCATTCGGCCCTTCGAGTCTGCTCCACCATTCAATATGATCATGGCTGATCATCCACCTCAGTCCCTGTTCCCACGTTCACCTCATACCCTTTGATCTCATTAGCTTAAAGAACTATATCTAACTTTTCTTGAAAATATTCAATGGTTTGGCTCCAAATGCTTTCTGTGGCAGAGAATTCCACTCCCTACTCACTGGGTAAAGGCATTTCTCTCCATCTCAGTCCATATCTTTAGAACGCCTTCTCTAGTTCTGGACTCCCCAGTAATTGGGAACATAACTTGAAGGTGAAAGGCAGCAAATTAAGAGACGATTTAAGGAAATTTGAAGGGCTTGAATGGGTAGGAACACTACCAAGATACCACTTGCAGCCCAGAGAAACAGCTGATGGTGGTTTAGCCTGAGGGCCACTACACCTCAGCCAAGGGCAGAGGTGGAGAAGCAGAGTTGTAATTCCTTTGTTGTAATTTCAACCACAGTGGGAATTGAACTCCCTGCTGTTATAGCATTTTGTATTGCAAGGCACAACCCCCTAAACATTGGACCGCTACTTTATATAGGTACTTTTAATAAACTGGACAGAGGTAAAATGCACACCTTTTGGCTTGTTGGTGAGATTTGAACCAAGTCTACCCAACCCAGAGATCAGCAATAGATACACTCCCACTGTGCCAGGTCTAAACAACCAGAGACCAGCAATAGGTATACTCCCACTGTGCAAGTTCTACCCAACCCAGAGATCAGCAATATGTGCACTCCCACTGTGCCAGGACTACCGAACCCGGAGACCAGCAATAGAAATACTCCGACTGAACTAGGTCAACCAAACCCAGAGACCAGCAATAGGTATACTCACACTGTGCCAGGTCTACCCAACCCAGAGACGAGCAATAGGTATACTCACACTGTGCCAGGTCTACCCAACCCAGAGACCAGCAATAGGTATACTCCCACTGTGCCAAGTCTTCCCAACCCAGTGACCAGCAATACGTATCCTCCCACTGTGCCATGTCTACCCAACACAGAGATCAGCAAAATGTGCACTCCCACTGTGCCAGGTCGACCCAAACCAGAGACCTGCAATAGGTATATTCCCACTGTGCCAAGTCTACCCAACCCAGAGAGCAACAATAGGTATATTCCCACTGTGCCAGGTCTACCCAACCCAGAGAACAGCAATAGGTATACTCCCACTGTGCCAGGACTACCCAACCCAGAGACCAGCAATAGAAATACTCCGACTGAACTAGGTCAACCAAACCCAGAGACCAGCAGTAGGTATACTCACACTGTGCCACGTCTACCCAACCCAGAGACCAGCAATAGGTATACTCCCACTGTGCCAAGTCTACCCAACCCAGTGACCAGCAAAACGTATACTCCCACTGTGCCAGTTCAACCTAACCCAGAGACTAGCAGTAGGTATGCTCACACTGTGCCAGGTCAACCCAACCAGAGACCAGCAAAGGTATACTCCCACTGAACCAGGTCAACCCAACCCAGAGATCAGCAATATGTATACTCTCACTGTGCCATGTCTACGCAACAAAGAGATCAGCAAAATGTGCACTCGCACTGTGCCAGGTCGACCCAACCCAGAGACCAGCAATAGGTATATTCCCACTGTGCCAGGTCTACCCGACCTAGAGAACAGCAATAGGTATACTCCCACTGTGCCAGGACTGCCCAACCCAGAGACCAGCAATAGAAATACTCCGACTGAACCAGGTCAACCCAACCAGAGACCAGCAAAGGTATACTCCCACTGAACCAGGTCTACCCATCCCAGAGCCCTGCAATAGCTACAGTCTCACTGTGCCAGGTCTACCCAACCCAAAGACCAGCAACAGTTACACACCCATTGTGGAAGGGCTACTGCCCGAGGCGTCGATTCTCCTGTTCCTTGGATGCTGCCTGGCCTGCTGCGCTTTTCCAGCGGCATGTTTTCGGCTCTACCCAACCCAGAGACCAGCAATAGTTACACTCTCACTGTGCCAGGTCTGCCCAACCCAGAGACCAGCAATAGGTATACTTCCACTGTGCCAGGTCTACCCAATTCAGAGACCAGATATAAGTATACTCCCACTAGATTAGATTAGATTAGATTTAGATTAGATTACATTACAGTGTGGAAACAGGCCCTTCGGCCCAACAAGTCCACACCGACCCGCCAAAGCGAAACCCACCCATACCCCTACATTTACCCCTTACCTAACACTACGGGCAATTTAGCATGGCCAATTCACCTGACCCTGCACATCTTTGGACTGTGGGAGGAAACCGGAGCACCCGGAGGAAACCCACGCCGACACGGGGAGAACGTGCAAACTCCACACAGTCAGCCGCCTGATGCCAGGTCCACCCAGCCCAGAGACCAGCAATAGGTATACTCCCACTGTGCCAGGTCAACCTAACCCAGAGACTAGCAGTAGGTATACTCCCACTGTGCCAGGTCTACCCAACCTAGAGACCAGCAATAGGTATACTCCCACTGTGCCAGTTCAGCCTAACACAAAGACCAGCAGTGGGTATACTTGCACTGAGCCAGGTCAACCCAACCAGAGACCAGCAACAGTTATTCTCCAGCTGGGCCAGGTCTGCCCAACCCAAAGACCAGCAATAGGTATACTCCCACTGTGCCAGGTCTACGCAACCCAGAGACCAGCAAACGTTATACTCCCAATGTGCCAGGTCTACACAACACAGAGATCAGTAATAGGTATACTCCCACTGTGCCAGGTCTACCCAACCTAGAGACCAGCAATAGGTATACCCTCACTGTGCCAGGTCTACACAACACAGAGACCAGCAATAGGTATAGTCCCACTGTGCCAGTTCAGCCTAACACAAAGACCAGCAGTGGATATACTTGCACTGTGCCAGGTCAACCCAACCAGAGACCAGCAACAGTTATACTCCAGCTGGGCCAGGTCTGCCCAACCCAAAGACCAGCAATAGGTATACTCCCACTGTGCCAGGTCTACCCAACCCAGAGACCAGCAAACGTTATACTCCCAATGTGCCAGGTCTACACAACACAGAGATCAGTAATAGGTATACTCCCACTGTGCCAGGTCTACCCAACCCAGAGACCAGCAATAGGTATAATCCCACAGTGCCAGGTCGACCCAAACCAGAGACCAGCAATAGGTGTACTCCCACTGTGCCAGGTCTACCCAATCCAGAGACCAGCAACAGGTATACTCCCAATGAGCCAGGTCTACCCAACCCAGAGATCAGCAATACGTATCCTCCCACTGTGCCAGGTCTACCCAAAACAGAGATCAGCAAAATGTGCACTCCCAATGTGCCAGGTCGACCCAAACCAGAGACTAGCATTAGGTATTTTCCCACTGTGCCAAGTCTACCCAACCCAGAGACCAGCAATAGGTATATTCCCACTGTGCCAGGTCTACCCAACCCAGAGACCAGCAATAGGTATAATCCCACAGTGCCAGGTCGACCCAAACCAGAGACCAGCAATAGGTATACTCCCACTGTGCCAGGACAACCCAACCCAGAGACCAGCAATAGAAATACTCCGACTGAACTAGGTCAACCAAACCCAGAGACCAGTAGTAGGTATACTCACACTGTGCCAGGTCTACCCAACCCAGAGACCAGCAATAGGTATACTCCCACTGTGCCAAGTCTACCCAACCCAGTGACCAGCAATAGGTATACTTCCACTGTGCCAGGTCTACCCAACCCAGAGACCAGCAATAGGTATACTCCCACTGTGCCAGGTCTATCCAACACAGTGACCAGCAATAGGAATAATCCCACTGTGCCAGGTCCTCCCAACACAGAGACCAGCAAAACGTATACTCCCACTGTGCCAGTTCAACCTCACCCAGAAACTAGCAGTAGGTCTGCTCACACTGTGCCAGGTCTACCCAACCAGAGACCAGCAATAGGTATATTCCCACTGTGCCAGGTCTGCCCAACCCAGAGACAAGCAATAGGTATACTCCCACTGTGCCAGGTCTAAACAACCAGAGATCAGCAATATGTATACTCCCACTGTGCCATGTCTACCCAACACAGAGATCAGCAAAATGTGCACTCCCACTGTGCCAGGTCGACCCAGACCAGAGACTAGCAATAGGCATATTCCCACTGTGCCAAGTCTACCCAACCCAGAGACCAGCAATAGGTATATTCCCACTGTGCCAGGTCTACCCAACCCAGAGAATAGCAATAGGTATACTCTCACTGTGCCAGGTCTACCCAACCCAGAGACCAGCAATAGAAATACTCCGACTGAACCAGGTTAACCTAACCCAGAGACCAGCAGTAGGTATACTCACACTGTGCCAGGTCTACCCAACCCAGAGACCAGCAATAGGTATACTCCCACAGCGCCAGGTCTACCCAACCCAAAGACCAGCTACAGTTACACACCGATTGTGGAAGGGCTTCTGCCCGAGGCGTCGATTCTCCTGTTCCTTGGATGCTGCCTGGCCTGCTGCGCTTTTCCAGCGGCACGTTTTCGGCTCTACACAACCCAGAGACTAGCGATAGTTACACTCTCACTGTGCCAGGTCTACCCAACCCAGAGACCAGCAATAGGTATACTCTCACTGTGCCAGGTCTACCCAATTCAGAGACCAGATATAAGTATACGCCCACTATGCCATGTCTACCCAGCCCAGAGACCAGCAGTAGGTATACTCCCACTGTGCCAGGTCTACCCAACCTAGAGACCAGCAATAGGTATACTCTCACTGTGCCAGGTCTACCCAACCCAGAGACCAGCAATAGGTATACTCCCACTGTGCCAGTTCAGCCTAACACAAAGACCAGCAGTGGGTATACTCCCACTGTGCCAGGTCAACCCAACCAGAGACCAGCAACAGTTATACTCCCAATGTGCCAGGACTACACAACACAGAGATCAGCAATAGGTATACTCCCACTGTGCCAGGTCTACCCAACCCAGAGACCAGCAATAGGTACAATCCCACTGTGCCAGGTCTACCCGACCCAGAGACCAGCAAAAGTTATGCTCCCAATGTGCCAGGTCTACACAACACAGAGATCAGCAATAGGTATACTCCCACTGTGCCAGGTCTACCCAACCCAGAGACCAGCAATAGGTACAATCCCACTGTGCCAGGTCGACCCAAACCAGAGACCAGCAATAGGTGTACTCCCACTGTGCCAGGTCGACCCAAACCAGAGACCAGCAATAGGTATACTCCCACTGTGCCAGGTCTACCCAAACCAGAGACCAGCAATAAGTATACTCTCACTGTGCCAGGTCTACCCAACACAGAGACCAGCAATAGGTATACTCCCACTGTGCCAGATCTACACAACACAGAGACCAGCAATAGGTATACTCCCACTGTGCCAGGTCTATCCAACACAGAGATCAGCAATAGGTATACTTCCACTGTGCCAGGTCTACCCAATCCAGAGACCAGAAATAGGTGTACTCCCACTGTGCCAGGTCTACCCAAACCAGAGACCAGCAATAAGTATACTCTCACTGTGCCAGGTCTCCCCAACACAGAGACCAGCAATAGGTATACTCCCACTGTGCCAGATCTACACAACACAGAGACCAGCAATAGGTATACTCCCACTGTGCCAGGTCTATCCAACACAGAGATCAGCAATAGGTATACTTCCACTGTGCCAGGTCTAAACAACCAGAGATCAGCAATACGTATCCTCCCACTGTGCCATGTCTACCCAACACCGAGATCAGCAAAATGTGCACTCCCACTGTGCCAGGTCGACCCAAACCAGAGACTAGCATTAGGTATATTCCCACTGTGCCAAGTCTACCCAACCCAGAGACCAGCAATAGGTATACTCCCACTGTGCCAGGTCTACCCAACCCAGAGACCAGCAATAGGTATACTCTCACTGTGCCAGGTGTACCCAACCCAGAGACCAGCAATAGGTATACTCCCACTGTGCCAGGTCTACCCAACCCAGAGACCAGCAAAAGGTATACTCCCACTGTGCCAGGTCTATCCAACACAGTGACCAGCAATAGGAATATTCCCACTGTGCCAGGTCTGCCCAACCCAGAGACAAGCAATATGTATACTCCCACTGTGCCATGTCTACCCAACACAGAGATCAGCAAAATGTGCACTCCCACTGTGCCAGGTCGACCCAAACCAGAGACTAGCAATAGGCATATTCCCACTGTGCCAAGTCTACCCAACCCAGAGACCAGCAATAGGTATATTCCCACTGTGCCAGGTCTACCCAACCCAGAGAATAGCAATAGGTATACTCCCACTGTGCCAGGACTACCCAACCCAGAGACCAGCAATAGAAATACTCCGACTGAACCAGGTTAACCTAACCCAGAGACCAGCAGTAGGTATACTCCCACTGTGCCAGATCTACCCAAGCAGAGACCAGCAACAGGTATACTCCCACTGGGCCAGGTCTGCCCAACCCAGAGACCAGCAATAGGTATACTCCCACTGTGCCAGGTCTACACAACACATAGATCAGCAATAGGTATACTCCCACTGTGCCAGGACAGCCTAACCAAAAGACCAGCAGTAGGTATACTCCCACTGGGCCAGGTCTGCCCAACCCAGAGACCAGCAATAGGTATACTCCCACTGTGCCAGGTCTACCCAACCCAGAGACCAGCAATAGGTATACTCCCACTGTGCCAGGTCTACACAACACAGAGATCAGCAATAGGTATACTCCCACTGTGCCAGGACAGCCTAACCAAATGACCAGCAGTAGGTATACTCCCACTGGGCCAGGTCTGCCCAACCCAGAGACCAGCAATAGAAATACTCCGACTGAACCAGGTCAACCAAACCCAGAGACCAGCAATAGGTATACTCCCACTGTGCCAGATCTACACAACCCAGAGAACAGCCATAGGTGCACTCCCACTGTGCCAGGTCTAACCAACCCAGAGACCAGCAATAGGTATACTCCCACTGTGCCAGATCTACACAACCCAGAGACCAGCAATAGGTATACTCCCACTGTGCCAGGTCTACCCAATCCAGAGATCACCAATATGTGCACTCCCACTGTGCCAGGTCGACCCAACCCAGTGACCAGCAATAGGTATACTCCCACTGTGCCAGATCTACCCAACTCAGAGATCAGCAATAGGTATACTCCCACTGTGCCAGATCTACACAACCCAGAGACCAGCAATAGGTATACTCCCACTGTGCCATTTCTACCCAATCCAGAGATCACCAATATGTGCACTCCCACTGTGCCAGGTCGACCCAACCCAGAGACCAGCAATAGGTATACTCCCACTGTGCCAGATCTACCCAACTCAGAGATCAGCAATAGGTATACTCACAATGTGCCAGGTCTACCCAACCCAGAGACCAGCAATAGGTATACTCTCACTGTGCCAGGTTTAGCCAACCAGAGACTAGCAATAGGTATTCTCCCTATGTGCCAGGTCAACCCAACCCAGAGACCAGCAATAGGTATACTTCCACTGTGCCAGATCTACCCAACCCAGAGACCAACAACATGTATCCTCCCACTGTGCCAAGTCTAACCAACACAAAGACCATCAATAGGTATACTCCCACTGTGCCAGGTCGACCCAACCCAGAGACGAGCAATAGGTATACTCCCACTGTGCCATGTCTACCCAACCCAGAGACCAGCAATAGTTATACTCCCACTGTGCCAGGTCAGCCTAACCCAAAGACCAGCAACAGATATACTCCCACTGTGCTAGGTCTACCCACCCTGAGACCAGCAAAAGTTATACTCCCACTGGGCCAGGTCTGCCCAACCCAGAGACCAGCAATACGTATACTCCCACTTTGCCAGGTCGACCCAAACCACAGACCAGCAAAAGGTGTACTCCCACTGTGCCAGTTCAACGTAACCCAGAGACCAGCAGTAGGTATGCTCACACTGTGCCAGGTCTAAACCACCAGAGATCAGCAATATGTATACTCCCACTGTGCCAAGTCTACCCAACCCAGAGACCAGCAATAGGTATATTCCCACTGTGCCAGGTATACCCAACCCAGAGAACAGCAAAAGTTATACTCCCACTGCGCCAGGTCTACACAACACAGAGATCAACAATAGGTATACTCCCACTGTGCCAGGTATACCCAACCCAGAGACCAGCAATAGGTATACTCCCACTGTGCCAGGTCTACCCAACCCAGAGACCAGCAATAGGTATATTCCCACTGTGCCAGGTATACCCAACCCAGAGAACAGCAATAGGTATACTCCCACTGTGCCGGGGCTACACATCCCAGAGACCAGCAATAGGTATACTTCCACTATGCCAGGTCGACCCAAACCAGAGACCAGCAGTAGGTATACTCCCACTGTGCCAGGTCTACACAACACAGAGATCAGCAATAGGTATACTCCCACTGTGCCAGGACAGCCTAACCAAATGACCAGCAGTAGGTATACTCCCACTGGGCCAGGTCTGCCCAACCCAGAGACCAGCAATAGAAATACTCCGACTGAACCAGGTCAACCAAACCCAGAGACCAGCAATAGGTATACTCTCACTGTGCCAGATCTACACAACCCAGAGAACAGCCATAGGTATGCTCCCACTGTGCCAGGTCTAACCAACCCAGAGACCAGCAATAAGTATACTCCCACTGTGCCAGGTCTACCCAATCCAGAGACCAGTAACAGGTATTGTCCCACAGTGCCTGGTCGACCCAACCCAGAGACCAGCAATAGGTATACTCCCACTGTGCCAGATCGACACAACCCAGAGACCAGCAATAGGTATTCTCCCAATGTTCCAAGTCTACCCAACCCAGAGACCAAAAATAGGTATACTCCCACTATGCCAGGTCTACCCAATCCAGAGATCACCAATATGTGCACTTCTACTGTGCCAGGCCCACCCAACACAGAGATCAGCAATAGGTATACTCTCACTGTGCCATGTCGACCCAACCTAGAGACGAGCAATAGGTATACTTCCACTGTGCCATGTCTACCCAACCCAGAGACCAACAATAGGTATTCTCCCACTGTGCCAGGTCAGCCGAACCGAAAGACCTGCAACAGGTATACTCCCACTGGGCTAGGTCTGCCCAACGCAGAGACCAGCAATAGGTATACTCCCACTGTGCCAAGTCGA
Source organism: Chiloscyllium plagiosum (assembly GCF_037043375.1). NCBI lineage: Eukaryota > Metazoa > Chordata > Chondrichthyes > Orectolobiformes > Hemiscylliidae > Chiloscyllium > Chiloscyllium plagiosum. The sequence goes on from NW_028270158.1 coordinate 4,315,901, forward strand.
CCAAACCCAGACACCAGCAAAAGTTATACTCCCACTGTGCCATGTCTACACAACACAGAGATCAGCAATAGGTATACTCACACTGTGCCAGGTCAGCCTAACCAAAAGACCAGCAGTAGGTATACTCGCACTGTGCCAGGTCTACCCAACCAGAGACCAGCAACAGGTATACTCCCTCTGGGCAAGGTCTGCCCAACCCAGAGACCAGCAATAGGTATACTCCCACTGTGCCAGGTCGACCCAACCGAGAGACCAGCAAAAGTTATACTCCCACTGTGCCAGGTCTACACAACACAGAGATCAACAATAGGTATACTCCCACTGTGCCACATCTTACCCAACCCAGATTCCAGCAATAGGTATACGCACACTGTGTCAGGTCTACCCAACCCAGAGACCAGCAATACGTATCCTCCCACTGTGTCATGTCGACCCAACACGGAGATCAGCAATATGTGCACTCCCACTGTGCCAGGTCTAAACAACCAGAGATCAGCAATAAGTATCCTCCCACTGTGTCATGTCTACCCAAGACAGAGATCAGCAATATGTGCACTCCCACTGTGCCTGGTCTACCCGACCTAGAGAACAGCAATAGGTCTTCTCCCAATGTGCCAGGTCTACCCAACCCAGAGACCAGCAATAGGTATAATCCCACTGTGCCAGGTCTATCCAACACACAGATCAGCAATAGGTATACTCCCACTGTGCCAGGTCTACCCGACCTAGAGAACAGCAATAGGTATACTCCAACTGTGCCAGGTCTACCCAACCCAGAGACCAGCAATAGAAATACTCCGACTGAACCAGGTCAACCAAACCCAGAGACCAGCAATTGGTATACTCGCACTGGGCCGGGTCCACCCATCCCAGAGACCAGCAATAGGTATACTCCCACTGTGCCAGGTCTACCCATCCCAGAGAACGGCAACAGGTATACTCCCACTGTGCCAGATCTACACAACCCAGAGAACAGCCATAGGTGCACTCCCACTGTGCCAGGTCTAACCAACCCAGAGACCAGCAATAGGTATACTCCCACTGTGCCAGATCTACACAACCCAGAGACCAGCAATAGGTATACTCCCACTGTGCCAGGTCTACCCAATCCAGAGATCACCAATATGTGCACTCCCACTGTGCCAGGTCGACCCAACCCAGTGACCAGCAATAGGTATACTCCCACTGTGCCAGATCTACCCAACTCAGAGATCAGCAATAGGTATACTCCCACGGTGCCAGATCTACACAACCCAGAGACCAGCAATAGGTATACTCCCACTGTGCCATTTCTACCCAATCCAGAGATCACCAATATGTGCACTCCCACTGTGCCAGGTCGACCCAACCCAGAGACCAGCAATAGGTATACTCCCACTGTGCCAGATCTACCCAACTCAGAGATCAGCAATAGGTATACTCACAATGTGCCAGGTCTACCCAACCCAGAGACCAGCAATAGGTATACTCTCACTGTGCCAGGTTTAGCCAACCAGAGACTAGCAATAGGTATTCTCCCTATGTGCCAGGTCAACCCAACCCAGAGACCAGCAATAGGTATACTTCCACTGTGCCAGATCTACCCAACCCAGAGACCAACAACATGTATCCTCCCACTGTGCCAAGTCTAACCAACACAAAGACCATCAATAGGTATACTCCCACTGTGCCAGGTCGACCCAACCCAGAGACGAGCAATAGGTATACTCCCACTGTGCCATGTCTACCCAACCCAGAGACCAGCAATAGTTATACTCCCACTGTGCCAGGTCAGCCTAACCCAAAGACCAGCAACAGATATACTCCCACTGTGCTAGGTCTACCCACCCTGAGACCAGCAAAAGTTATACTCCCACTGGGCCAGGTCTGCCCAACCCAGAGACCAGCAATACGTATACTCCCACTTTGCCAGGTCGACCCAAACCACAGACCAGCAAAAGGTGTACTCCCACTGTGCCAGTTCAACGTAACCCAGAGACCAGCAGTAGGTATGCTCACACTGTGCCAGGTCTAAACCACCAGAGATCAGCAATATGTATACTCCCACTGTGCCAAGTCTACCCAACCCAGAGACCAGCAATAGGTATATTCCCACTGTGCCAGGTATACCCAACCCAGAGAACAGCAAAAGTTATACTCCCACTGCGCCAGGTCTACACAACACAGAGATCAACAATAGGTATACTCCCACTGTGCCAGGTATACCCAACCCAGAGACCAGCAATAGGTATACTCCCACTGTGCCAGGTCTACCCAACCCAGAGACCAGCAATAGGTATATTCCCACTGTGCCAGGTATACCCAACCCAGAGAACAGCAATAGGTATACTCCCACTGTGCCGGGGCTACACATCCCAGAGACCAGCAATAGGTATACTTCCACTATGCCAGGTCGACCCAAACCAGAGACCAGCAGTAGGTATACTCCCACTGTGCCAGGTCAACCGAACCCAGAGACTAGCAGTAGGTATACTCACACTGTGCCAGGTCAACCCAACCCAGAGACCAGCAATAGGTATATTCCCACTGTGCCAGGTCTACCCAACCCAGAGACCGGCAATAGGTATACTCCCACTGTTCCAGGTCGACCCAAACCAGAGACCAGCAGTAGGTGTACTCCCACTGTGCCAGGTCTACCCAACCCAGAGACCAGCAATAGGTATACTCCCACTGTTCCAGGTCGACCCAAACCAGAGACCAGCAGTAGGTATACTCCCACTGTGCCAGGTCTACCCCAACCAGAGACCAAGAACAGGTATAGTCCCACTGTGCCAGGTCTACCCAACCCAGAGACCAGCAATAGGTATACTCCCACTGTGCCAGGTCGACCCAAACCAGAGACCAGCAGTAGGTGTACTCCCACTGTGCCAGGTCTACCCCAACCAGAGACCAAGAACAGGTATTCTCCCACTGTGCCATGTCTACCCAACCCAGAGACCAGCAACAGGTATACTCCCACTGTGCCAGGTCTACCCAACCCAGAGACCAGCAAAGGTATACTCCCACTGTGCCAGGTATACCCAACCCAGAGACCAGCAAAAGGTATACTCCCACTGTGCCAGGTCTACCCAACCCAGAGACCAGCAAAAGGTATACTCCCACTGTGCCAGGTATACCCAACCCAGTGACCAGAAATAGGTATACTCCTACTGTTCCAGGTCTACCCAAACTAGAGACCAGCGATAGTTACACTCTCACTGTGCCACGTCTACCCAACCCAGAGACCAGCAATGGGTATACTCCCACTGTGCCAGGACTACCCAACAAAGAGACCAGCAATAGGTACACTCCCACTGTGCCAGGTCTACCCAACCCAGAGACCAGCAATAGGTATACTCCCACTGTGCCAGGTCTACCCAACCCAGAGACCAGCAACAGTGCTGGGTGGCAAGGTGGCACAGTGGGCAGCACGGTGGCACAGTGGTTAGCACTGCTGCCTCACAGCGCCAGAGTCCCGGGTTCAATTCCCGCCTCAGGCGGCTGACTGTGTGGAATTTGCACGTTCTCCTCATGTCTGCGTGCGTTTCCTCCGGGTGCTCCGGTTTCCTCCCACAGTCCAAAGGTGTGCAGGTCAGGTGAATTGGCCATGCTAAATGGCCCGTAGTGTTAGTTAAGGGGTAAATGTAGGGGTATGGGTGGGTTGCGATTCGGCGGGTCAGTGTGGATTTGTTGGGCCGAAGGGCCTGTTTCCACACTGTAACGTAATGTAATGAAATGTAATGTAAGGTATACTCCCACTGTTCCAGGTCGACCCAAACCAGAGACCAGCAATAGGTATATTCCCACTTTGACAGGTCTACCCAACCCAGAGACCAGCGATAGGTGTAGTCCCACTGTGCCATGTTTACCCAACCCAGAGACCAGCAATAGGTATACTCCCACTGTGCCAGGTCTACCCAACCCAGAGACCAGCAATAGGTATACTCCCACTGTGCCAGGTCTACCCAACCCAGTGACCAGCAAAAGGTATACTCCCACTGTGCCAGGTATACCCAACCCAGTGACCAGAAATAGGTATTCTCCTACTGTTCCAGGTCTACCCTAACTAGAGACCAGCGATAGTTACACTCTCACTGTGCCACGTCTACCCAACCCAGAGACCAGCAATGGGTATACTCCCACTGTGCCAGGACTACCCAACAAAGAGACCAGCAATAGGTATACTCCCACAGCGCCAGGTCTACCCAACCCAGAGACCAGCAATAGGTATATTCTCACTGTGCCAGGATTACCCAACCGAGACAGCAGCAACAGGTATACTCCCTCTATGACAGTTCTATCCAACCTAGAGACCAGCAATAGTTACACTCTCACTGTGCCAGGTCTACCCAACCAGAAACCAGCAATAGGTATACTCCCACTGTGCCAGGTCTACCCAACCCAGAGATCAGCAATAGGTATACTCCCACTGTGCCAGGTATACCCAACCCAGAGAACAGCAATAGGTATACTTCCACTGTGCCAGGTCTACCCAACCCAGAGACCAGCAATAGGTATACTCCCACTGTGCCAGGTCTACCCATCCCAGAGACCAGCAATAGGTATACTCCCACTGTGCCATGTGTACCCAACCCAGAGATCAGCAATAGGTATTCTCCCCCTGTGCCAGGTCTACCCATCCCAGAGACCAGCAATAGGTATTCTCCCCCTGTGCCAGGTCTACCCATCCCAGAGACCAGGAATAGGTATACTCCCACTGTGCCAGGCCTACCCAACCCAGAGTCCGGCAACAGGTATACTCCCACTGTGCCAGGTGCACCCAACCTAGAGAGCAGCAATAGGTATACTCCCACTGTGCTGGGTCTACCCATCCCAGAGACCAGCAATAGCTACAGTCTCACTGTGCCAGGTCTACCCAACCCAAAGACCAGCAACAGTTACACATCCATTGTGGAAGGGCTTCTGCCCGAGGCGTCGATTCTCCTGTTCCTTGGATGCTGCCTGGCCTGCTGCGCTTTTCCAGCATCACGTTTTCGGCTCTACCCAACCCAGAGACTAGCGATAGTTACACTCCCACTGTGACACGTCTACCCAATCCAGAGACAAGCAATAGGTATATTCCCACTGTGCCAGGTCTAAACAACCAGAGATCAGCAATAGGTATACTCCCACTGTGCCAGGTGTACCCAACCCAGAGACCAGCAAGAGGTATACTCCCACAGCGCCAGGTCTACCCAATCCAGTGACCAGCAATGGGTATACTCCCACTGTGCCAGGTCTACCCAACCCAGAGATGAGCAATATGTGTACTCTCATTGTGCCATAGGAGTCACTCAGTCTTGTGCTCTACACTGAATCCAAGGGTGTCCACTTAGGTGATGTCTGGATGGTATTGTTACTGGATTATTGACCTAGGTAATGTTCTGGGGACCTGGGTTCGAATCCTGCTGTAATAGATGGAGGTATTTGACTTCACGAAGTATCTGGAAATCAGAGTCTCCTGCTGACTGTGCACCGGTTATCAGAAAACCCACCTGGGTCACTAATGTCCCTCAGGGAAGGAAACTGCCATCCTTACCTGGTCTGGCCCACACGTGACTCCAGACCCACAGTAATGGGTTTGAATCTTAACTGTCCTCTGGGCAATAACTGTTGTCCGAGCCAGCGACACCCAGATCCAGTGAATTAATTTTTTTTAAAAACCATCAGTGGTGGCAGCTAGACCTTCAGAAAGTCACAATAATTATTTCTGCATAACAGGGTGCAGGTCATTGTAAGACAGAAAGAGGTGCATTTAAGGCTAAGCTGGTAATTACAATTGTTAGGAGCCTGATATGTCACATCCTGCTCTGTCAGGACCTTGCCCAAGATTAACTGCTCCTCCATGTGGGTCATCATACAACATCAACACTAATTCATTCAGAACCATACAACAACTCCCACTGCCCTCCAGCAAGCCAAGGAGTGAAAGGATCCAATCATTCAACAAACTAATAGAGAGCTCCCTTTTACCCTGCTTCATTATCCCTCACACATCAATCCCTGATTGGCAAGACTTCCACAGTTTACAGTCAAAGAGTGTGGCGCTGGAAAAACACAGCCGGTCAGGCAGCATCTGAGGAGCAAGAAAATTGACATTTCAAGCATAAGCTCTTCATCAGAAACAGTTTTCAGCCAAGATCGTATTGGTACATGCACAGTGTTAGACTGTGCTTTTACATAGATTACTGACTGTCTGCAGCATTGTAGGACTGGAGGGGCGAGGGTGGATTGCAGACGTGACTTCATTAACTCTTACCTTGCACACACCCTCCCAGTATTCTCGTTAGGCTGCATTAATATCCCACTGGGGATGGCAACTGAATGTAACATGGGAGACACCGCAGTAAACTGCTCTGATGATGATTGCCTTTAAATCAATAGCAGACTGAACATTTAACCATTATATAAAACACATTCTGCTCATCACTCCCTGTCAGTGTAAGTGTGTTTTTCTGTACAATCTAAACATATCGATCATCGTGTTTTTCAAGATTAACAATTCTTTTTACTCTACATTTTGCTGCTGAAATTATAGTCGATTTGCTCTGGGCTGAGATGATAGCTGTGATTGCTTTGCAGATTGATAAGAAAATTGCATTTTGGCTGTTTTTTTTCTTTCCATTGAGGGAGGCACAACTTATTTCTGCTTCATTCGGAATGTATTGATTGCAAAATGATAAAACAACAAAAAAAATCCCCACTGGAAATCTACAATCATGCCATGAATGCTAACTACATTTCAGGAATCTCTCGACAAATTTAACTTCTCTTTGAAATAACTATTCCCCGGAATTATTTCTTAGCTGCTGACTCCTCGTCTCATTCTCATCTAAGACTGTAGGCTGGAAGGTCAGATTGTTAGGCAGTTGTTTTTTCTGTTTTTCTTCCGGTTGAATAATTGACGTTGAATAATTGCGGGTATGAGGATGTGAGGAGGACAGAGACCTCGTCTATTAATTTGCCAACAGGAGTTCATGCCCCCCCCACAACAGGAGTTCACATCCTCCCCCCCACAACAGGAGTTCACACACACCCCCCCCCAACAGGAGTTCACATCCCCACCCCCCACAACAGGAGTTCACATCCCCCCCGCCCCCCACAACAGGAGTTCACACACACCCCAATAGGAGTTCACACACACACCCCCCCACAGGAGTTCACACACCCCCCCCCAATAGGAGATCACACCCCCCCCCCAATAGGAGTTCACACACACCCCCCAACAGGAGTTCACACCCCTCCCCCAACAGGAGTTCACACCCCCCCCCTCCCCCCCCCACAACAGGAGTTCACAAACACCCCCCAACAGGAGTTCACACCCCCCCCCCAACAGGAGTTCACACACCCCCCTACAGGAGTTCACACCCCCCCCCCAATAGGAGATCACACCCCCCCCCCCCAATAGGAGTTCACACATCCCCCCCCGAACAGGAGTTCACACCCCCCCCAACAGGAGTTCACACGCCCCCCAATAGGACTTCACACATCCCCCCCCAACAGGAGTTCATCCCCCCCCCAACAGGAGTTCATCCCCCCCCAACAGGAGATCACACCCCCCCCAACAGGAGTTCACACGCCCCCAACAGGAGTTCACACGCCCCCCAATAGGACTTCACACATCCCCCCCCAACAGGAGTTCATCCCCCCCCCCAACAGGAGTTCACCCTCCCCCCTCAACAGGAGTTCACCCCCCCCCGAACAGGAGTTCACACACACCCCCCAACAGTGTTCATCCCCCTCCCAAAAGGAGTTCACCACCCCATCCCCACAGGAGTTCACATCCCCCTCAACAGGAGTTCACACGCCCCGCCCCCAACAGGAGTTCACCCCCCCCAACAGGAGTTCATCCCCCCCCCCCAACAGGAGTTCACACCCCACCCCAACAGGAGTTCATCCCCCCCCCAACAGGAGTTCACCCCCCCAAACAGGAGTTCACCCCCCCCCAACAGGAGTTCACACCCCCCCAACAGGAGTTCATCTCCCCCCCCAACAGAACTTAACACCTCCCCCCCCAACAGGAGTTCATCCCTCCAACAGGAGTTCATTCACCCCCCCAACATGAATTCACACATCCCCCCCCAACAGGAGTTCATCCCCCCCCAACAGAAGTTCACAGCCCCCCCAACAGGAGTTCATCCCCCCCCCAACAGGAGTTCACACCCCCCCCAACAGGAGTTCTTCCCCCCCCCAACAGGAGTTCACACATCCCCCCCCCAACAGGAGTTCACACATCACCCCCCGAACAGGAGTTCACAAACCCCCCCAACAGGAGCTCACATCCCCCCCCCTACAACAGGAGTTCACACACCCCCCTCCAACAGGAGTTCACGCCCCCCCCCAACAGGAGTTCACACATTCCCCCCCCCAACAGGAGTTCACACATTCCCCCCCCCCCAACAGGAGTTCATCCCCCCCCAACAGGAGTTCACACCCCCCCAACAGGAGTTCCCCCCCCCCAACAGGAGTTCACACCCACCCCCCCAACAGGAGTTCATACCCCCCCCCCCCAACAGGAGTTCATCCCACTCACAACAAGAGTTCACACATCCCCCCCCAACAGGAGTTCATTCCCCCTCCCAACAGGAGTTCACGCATCCCCCCCCCAACAGGAGTTCACCCCCCCCCAACAGGAGTTCATCCCCCCCCCCAACAGGAGTTCACACATCCCCCCAACAGGAGTTCACACCCCACCCCAACAGGAGTTCATCCCTCCCCAACAGGAGTCACCCCCCCCAACTGGAGTTCACACCCCCCCCAACAGGAGTTCACCCCCCCCCAACTGGAGTTCACACATCCCCCCCCCAACAGGAGTTCATCCCCCCCCAACAAGAGTCATCCCCCCCCAACATGAGTTCACACATCCCCCCCCCCCAACAGGAGTTCATCCACCCCCCAACAGGAGTTCATCCCCCCCCCAACAGAAGTTCACACCCCCCCAACAGGAGTTCATCCCCCCCCCAACAGGAGTTCACACCCCCCCAACAGGAGTTCTTCCTCCCCCCAACAGGAGTTCACACATCCCCCCCCCGAACAGGAGTTCACACACACCCCCAACAGGAGTTCACATCCCACCCCCACAACAGGAGTTCACACCCCCCACCCCCAACAGGAGTTCACACCCCCCCCAACAGGAGTTCACATCCCCCCCCACAACAGGAGTTCATACACACCCCCCACAGGAGTTCACACACACACCCCCAACAGGAGTTCACACATTCCCCCCCCCCCAACAGGAGTTCACCACCCCATCCCCCACAGGAGTTCACACACCCCTCCCAACAGGAGTTCATCCCCCCCCAACAGGAGTTCACACACCCCTCCCAACAGGAGTTCACACATTCCCCCAAAACAGGAGTTCATTCCCCCCCCCAACAGGAGTTCACACAACCCCCCCCAAACATGAGTTCATCCCCCCCCAAACAGGAGTTCACACCCCCCCCAACAGGAGTTCATCCCCCCCCCCAACAGGAGTTCACACCCCCCCAACAGGAGTTCATCTCCCCCCCCCAAACAGGAGTTCACACCCCCCCCAACAGGAGTTCACACCCCCCCAACAGGAGTTCACCACCCCCCCCAACAGGAGTTCACACACCCCCCCCAACAGGAGTTCATCCCCCCCCAACAGGAGTTCATCCCCCCCCCCAACAGGAGTTCACACCCCCCCAACACGAGTTCATCCCCCCCCCCCCAACAGGAGTTCACACATCCCCCCCCAACAGGAGTTCATCCCCCCCCCAACAGGAGTTCACGCATCCCCCCCAACAGGAGTTCACGCATCCCCCCCCAACAGGAGTTCATCCCCCCCCCAACAGGAGTTCACACCCCCCCCCAACAGGAGTTCATCCCCCCCCCCAACAGGAGTTCACACATCCCCCCCCCAACAGGAGTTCATCCCACCCCAACAGGAGTTCACGCATCCCCCCCCAACAGGAGTTCATCCCCCCCCAACAGGAGTTCATCCCCCCCACCAACAGGAGTTCATACATCCCCCCAACAGGAGTTCATCCCCCCCCCAACAGAAGTTCACACACCCCCCCCAACAGGAGTTCATCCCCCCAACAGGAGTTCACACACCCCCCCAACAGGAGTTCTTCCCCCCCCAACAGGAGTTCACACACCCCCCAACAGGAGTTCACACCCCACCCAACAGGAGTTCATCCCCCCCTAACAGGAGTTCACACATCCGCCCCCGAACAGGGGTTCACACCCCACCCCAACAGGAGCTCATCCCCCCCAACAGGAGTTCATCCCCCCCCAACAGGAGTTCACCACCCCCCCCAACAGGAGTTCACACACCCCCCCCAACAGGAGTTCATCCCCCCCCAACAGGAGTTCATCCCCCCCCCCAACAGGAGTTCACACCCCCCCAACACGAGTTCATCCCCCCCCCCCAACAGGAGTTCACACATCCCCCCCCAACAGGAGTTCATCCCCCCCCCAACAGGAGTTCACGCATCCCCCCCAACAGGAGTTCACGCATCCCCCCCCAACAGGAGTTCATCCCCCCCCCAACAGGAGTTCACACCCCCCCCCAACAGGAGTTCATCCCCCCCCCCAACAGGAGTTCACACATCCCCCCCCCAACAGGAGTTCATCCCACCCCAACAGGAGTTCACGCATCCCCCCCCAACAGGAGTTCATCCCCCCCCAACAGGAGTTCATCCCCCCCACCAACAGGAGTTCATACATCCCCCCAACAGGAGTTCATCCCCCCCCCAACAGAAGTTCACACACCCCCCCCAACAGGAGTTCATCCCCCCAACAGGAGTTCACACCCCCCCCCAACAGGAGTTCTTCCCCCCCCAACAGGAGTTCACACACCCCCCAACAGGAGTTCACACCCCACCCAACAGGAGTTCATCCCCCCCTAACAGGAGTTCACACATCCGCCCCCGAACAGGGGTTCACACCCCACCCCAACAGGAGCTCATCCCCCCCAACAGGAGTTCATCCCCCCCCCCCCCCAACAGGAGTTCACACCCCCACCAACAGGAGTTCATTCCCCCACCAACAGGAGTTCATCCGCCCCCCCCAACAGGAGTTCACACCCCCCCCCCAATAGGAGTTCATCCCCCCCCCCAACAGGAGTTCACACTCCCCCCCCCCCAACAGGAGTTCACACCCCCCCAACAGGAGTTCATCCCCCCCCCAAGAGAAGTTCATCCCCCCCCAACAGGAGTTCACACTCCCCCCCCCCAACAGGAGTTCACACCCCCCCAACAGGAGTTCATCCCCCCCCCCAACAAGAGTTCATTCCCCCACCAACAGGAGTTCATCCGCCCCCCCCAACAGGAGTTCATCCCCCCCCCAAGAGAAGTTCATCCCCCCCCAACAGGAGTTCACACTCCCCCCCCCCAACAGGAGTTCACACCCCCCCAACAGGAGTTCATCCCCCCCCCAACAGGAGTTCATCCCCCCCAACATGAGTTCACACAACCCCCCCCAACAGGAGTTCAGCCCCCCCCCAACAGAAGTTCACACAACCCCTCCCAACAGGAGTTCACCCCCCCCCAACAGGAGTTCTTCCCCCCCCCCCAACAGGAGTTCACACATCCCCCCAACAGGGGTTCACACCCCCCCCAATAGGACTTCGCACATCCACCCCCAACAGGAGTTCATCCCCCCCCAACAGGAGTTCATCCCCCCACCAACAGGAGTTCACACCCCCCCCAACAGGAGTTCACACCACCCCCAACAGGAGTTCATCCCCCCCCCCAACAGGAGTTCACACATCCGCCCCCGAACAGGAGTTCACACCCCACCCCAACAGGAGTTCATCCCCCCCAACAGGAGTTCACACACCCCCCCAACAGGAGTTCACAACCCCCCCTACAACAGGAGTTCACCCCCCCCAACAGGAGTTCACACACCCCCCCCCCAACAGGAGTTCACATCCCCCCCCACAACAGGAGTTCACACACACACCCCCAACAGGAGTTCACACATTCCCCCCCCCCAACAGGAGTTCACCACCCCATCCCCAACAGGAGTTCATACACCCCTCCCAACAGGAGTTCATCCCCCCCCAACAGGAGTTCACCCCCCCCAACAGGAGTTCACCCCCCCCCCAACAGGAGTTCACACCCCTCCCAACAGGAGTTCATCCCCCCCCAACAGGAGTTCACCCCCCCCCCAACAGGAGTTCACCCCCCCCCAACAGGAGTTCACAACCCCCAACAGGAGTTCATCTCCCCCCCCAACAGAACTTAACACCTCCCCCCCCAACAGGAGTTCATCCCCCCAACAGGAGTTCACACACCCCCCCAACAGGAGTTCATCCCCCCCAACAGGAGTTCACACACCCCCCCAACAGGAGTTCACAACCCCCCCTACAACAGGAGTTCACCCCCCCCAACAGGAGTTCACACACCCCCCCCCAACAGGAGTTCACATCCCCCCCCACAACAGGAGTTCACACACACACCCCCAACAGGAGTTCACACATTCCCCCCCCCCAACAGGAGTTCACCACCCCATCCCCAACAGGAGTTCATACACCCCTCCCAACAGGAGTTCATCCCCCCCCAACAGGAGTTCACCCCCCCCAACAGGAGTTCACCCCCCCCCAACAGGAGTTCACACCCCTCCCAACAGGAGTTCATCCCCCCCCAACAGGAGTTCACCCCCCCCCAACAGGAGTTCACCCCCCCCCAACAGGAGTTCACAACCCCCAACAGGAGTTCATCTCCCCCCCCAACAGAACTTAACACCTCCCCCCCCAACAGGAGTTCATCCCCCCAACAGGAGTTCACACACCCCCCCAACAGGAGTTCTTCCCCCCCCAACAGGAGTTCACACACCCCCCAACAGGAGTTCACACCCCACCCAACAGGAGTTCATCCCCCCCTAACAGGAGTTCACACATCCGCCCCCGAACAGGGGTTCACACCCCACCCCAACAGGAGCTCATCCCCCCCAACAGGAGTTCATCCCCCCCCCCCCAACAGGAGTTCACACCCCCACCAACAGGAGTTCATTCCCCCACCAACAGGAGTTCATCCGCCCCCCCCAACAGGAGTTCACACCCCCCCCCCCAATAGGAGTTCATCCCCCCCCCAACAGGAGTTCACACTCCCCCCCCCCAACAGGAGTTCACACCCCCCCAACAGGAGTTCATCCCCCCCCCAAGAGAAGTTCATCCCCCCCCAACAGGAGTTCACACTCCCCCCCCCCAACAGGAGTTCATCCCCCCCCCAACAGTTCATTCCCCCACCAACAGGAGTTCATCCGCCCTCCCCAACAGGAGTTCATCCCCCCCCCAAGAGAAGTTCATCCCCCCCCAACAGGAGTTCACACTCCCCCCCCCCAACAGGAGTTCACACCCCCCCAACAGGAGTTCATCCCCCCCCCCAACAGGAGTTCATCCCCCCCCAACAGGAGTTCACACATCCCCCCCAACAGGAGTTCATCCCCCCCAACATGAGTTCACACAACCCCCCCCAACAGGAGTTCAGCCCCCCCCCAACAGAAGTTCACACAACCCCTCCCAACAGGAGTTCACCCCCCCCCAACAGGAGTTCTTCCCCCCCCCCAACAGGAGTTCACACATCCCCCCAACAGGAGTTCACACCCCCCCCAATAGGACTTCGCACATCCACCCCCAACAGGAGTTCATCCCCCCCCAACAGGAGTTCATCCCCCCACCAACAGGAGTTCACACCCCCCCCAACAGGAGTTCACACCACCCCCAACAGGAGTTCATCCCCCCCCCAACAGGAGTTCACACATCCGCCCCCGAACAGGAGTTCACACCCCACCCCAACAGGAGTTCATCCCCCCCAACAGGAATTCACACCCCCCCCCCCCAACAGGAGTTCATCCCCCCCCACCAACAGGAGTTCATCCTCCCCCCCAACAGGAGATCACACCCCCCCCCAACAGGAGTTCATCCCCCCCACAACAGGAGTTCACACTCCCCCCCCCAACAGGAGTTCACACCCCCCCAACAGGAGTTCATCCACCCCCCAACAGAAGTTCATCCCCCCCCAACAGGAGTTCACCCCCCCCCCAACAGGAGTTCACACATCCCCCCCCAACAGGAGTTCATCCCCCCCCAACAGGAGTCATCCCCCCCCCAACATGAGTTCACACATCCCCCCCCAACAGGAGTTCATCCCCCCCCCAACAGAAGTTCACCCCCCCACCCAACAGGAGTTCACACATCCCCCCCCCAACAGGAGTTCATCCCCCCCCAACAGGAGTCATCCCCCCCCCAACATGAGTTCACACATCCCCCCCCCAACAGGAGTTCATCCCCCCCCCAACAGAAGTTCACCCCCCCCATTCCAACAGGAGTTCATTCCACCCCAACAGGAGTTCACACCCCCCCCCAACAGGAGTTCTTCCCCCCCCAACAGGAGTCATCCCCCCCCAACATGAGTTCACACATCCCCCCCCAACAGGAGTTCATCCCCCCCCCAACAGAAGTTCACCCCCCCACCCAACAGGAGTTCACACATCCCCCCCCCAACAGGAGTTCATCCCACCCCAACAGGAGTTCACACCCCCCCCCAACAGGAGTTCTTCCCCCCCCCCCAACAGGAGTTCACACATCCCCCCCCGAACAGGAGTTCACATCCCCCCCCACAACAGGAGTTCACACCCCCCCCCCCCAACAGGAGTTCACATCCCCCCCCCCCCCACAACAGGAGTTCACACACACCCCCCACAGGAGTTCGCACACACACCCCCAACAGGAGTTCACACATTCCCCCCCCCCCCAACAGGAGTTCACCACCCCATCCCCCATAGGAGTTCACACACCCCTCCCAACAGGAGTTCACACCCCCCCCAACAGGAGTTCTCCCCCCCCCAACAGGAGTTCACACATCCCCCCCCAACAGGAGTTCACGCATCCCCCCCCCAACAGGAGTTCATCAATATTTCGGGCAAAAGCCCTTCATCATGAATCCCGAAACATCGATTTTCCTGCTCCTCGGATGCTGTCTGACCTGCTGTGCTTTCCCAGCACCACTCTGATCCTGATTCGGATTTCCAACATCTGCTGTCCCCACTTCTACCTGATTAGTACATAGTCAGCATGGGCTGGCCATTCAGTCCTTTCAGCCTATTCGTGTCTGATTATCCAACTCAAACGCCTATTCCTGGTTTCCTCCCATATCCTTTGATCCCTTTAGCCCCAGTTCGTCTATTAACTCCTTCTTGAATACACTCAGTGTTTTGGTCTTGACCACTTTCTGTGGCAGAGAATTCCCCAGGTTCCCCACTCGCTGGGTGAAGACATTTCTCCTTATCTCAGTCCGAAATGGGTCTACGCCATATCCTTAGAGTGTGACGCCTGCTTCTGCACTCCCTGATCATTGGGAGCATTTTTCCGGCATCTACCCTGTCTAATACTGTTGGAACTTTATAGATTTAGAGTCATAGAGATGTACAGCACGGAAACAGACCCTTCGGTCCAACCCGTCCATGCCGACCAGATATCCCAACCTAATCTAGTCCCACCTGCCAGCACCCAGCCCATATCCCTCCAAACCCTTCCTATTCATGTACCCATCCAAATGCCTCTTAAATGTTGTAATTGTACCAGCCTCCACCACATCCTCTGGCAGCTCATTCCATACACGTACCACCCTCTGCGTGAAAAAGTTGCCCCTTAGGTCTCTTTTATATCTTTCCCCTCTCACCCTAAACCTATGCCCTCTAGTTCTGGACACCCCGACCCCAGGGAAAAGACTTTGTCTATTTATCCTATCCATGCCCCTCATAATTTTGTAAACCTCGAAAATGTCACCCCTCAGCCTCCGACACTCCAGGGAAAACAGCCCCAACCTGTTCAGCCTCTCCCTGTGGCTCAGATCCTCCAACCCTGGCAACATCCTTGTAAATCTTTTCTCAACCCTTTCAAGTTTCACAACATCTTTCTGATAGGAAAGAGACCAGAATTACAAACAATATTCCAACAGCGGCCTAACCATTGTCCTGTACAGCCGCAACATGACCTCCCAACTCCTGTACTCAATACTCTGACCAATAAAGGAAAGCATACCAAACGCCTTCTTCACTATCCAATCTACCTGCGAATCCACTTTCAAGGAGCTATGAACCTGCACTCCAAGGTCTCTTTGTTCAGCAACACTCTCTAGGACTTTACCATTAAGTGTATAAGTCCTGCTAAGATTTGCTTTCCCAAAATGCAGCACCTCACATTTATCTAAATTAAACTCCATCTGCCACTTCTCAGCCCATTGACCCATCTGATCAAGATCCCATTGTAATCTGAGGTAAACGTCTTTGCTGCCCACTATGCCTCTGGGTTGGAAAATTGCACGTCACTCTGCTTTGTAAGAAAGGTGAAAGAGGAAGCCAGGAAGTTACAGAGCAGTTAACTTAACATCTGCAGTGGGGAAATGGTTGGAATCTATATTCAGAGAGGGAAGGGGTAATTGAACTCCTTGAGAATTTTCAATTAATCAGAGTGAACTAGTACATATTCATGCCAGGCAAGATGTTGTGAAACTTGAAAGGTTTCAGAAAACATTTACAAGGATGTTGCCAGGGTTGGAGGATTTGAGTTACAGGGAGAGGCTGAACAGGCTGGGGCTGTTTTCCCTGGAGCGTCGGAGGCTGAGGGGTGACCTTATAGAGATTTATAAAATCATGAGGGGCATGGTTAGGGTAAATAGATAAAGTCTTTTCCCTGGTGTGGGGGAGTCCAGAACTAGAGGGCATAGGTTTAGGGTGAGAGGGGAAAGATATAAAAAAGACATAAGGGGCAACTTTTTCCACGCAGAGGTGGTACATGTATGGAATGAGCTGCCAGAGGATGTGGTGGAGGCTGATACAATTGCAACATTTAAGAGGCATTTGGATGGGTACATGAATAGGAAGGGTTTGGAGGAATATGGGCCGGGTGTTGGCAGGTGGGACTAAAATAGGTTGGGATATTTGATCGTCATGGGCGGGTTGGACCAAAAGGTCTGTTTCTGTGCTGTACATCTCTATGACTCTCCTCATAAGACAGTCCCTCTATCTCTGGGATCAGCCGAGTGAATCTTCTCTGAGCTGTCTCCAATACCAGAGTCAAAATGGTGGTGCTGGAAAAGCACAGCAAGTCAGGCAGCCTCCGAGGAGCAGGAGAGTCATCCTAATGAAGGGCTATGCCTGAAACATCGAATTCTCCTGCTGGTCAGGATGCTGCCTGACCTGCTGTGCTTTTCCAGGACCACATTTTTCGACTCTGCCTCTCCAGCATCTGCAGTGCTCACTTTCCCCTGCCTCCAATGCCAGTCTATCTTTCCTTTGATAGGGAACCCGAAACTATTCACAGGACTCCAGCTGTGGTCTGACTAGTTCTGAGGAAGGGCTACTCGAAACGTTAACATTGATTTCTCTGCACAGATGCTGCCAAACCTGTTGAGCTTTTCCAGCAACTTCTATTTCTGTTTGTGGTCTGATTAATGCCTTGTGTAGTTTTAACAGAACCTTGCTGCTTTTATTTTAAGTTGTCTTTGAAACAAAGGCCAAAACCCTTGCTAAGCAGTAACACCATGCCCAGTGGTAAGTGCAGAAGCCTGTTACCCTTGGAAATGCCTGAAAGTATACCTTTTATTGTGTTTGTGGAGGATGTGAAATACTCAGTCTATCCACACAGGCCAACGTTATAATGCTGTACCTGTGATCCCCATAGACCTCTGCTGGAACTGAAGATGATCTGATAGCCAAAATAAAATTACAAATCAGTTACACAGTTGTTTATCTCTTGATACAGCACAGTGGGAGCCAGTCTGCAATTTAAAATGTGGCAGCAACATCTGAAAGGTTACCTTCACTGGTGTCTGTTGGATGATCAGGTTTAAAACTGTCCCTCATATAAAGTGGATTATGGAGATGAGCCTGTGGGTACTCTGCTGCTTTATCACATTGAGACTAATGAATCTCCATTTAGCGAGTTGCCAGAGTTTTAGTGTGACGGAGCTGTTTACTGATCAGTTGTGAATTGGTCACCTCATGATTGATGAGCTTCGCAGTATTCTCTGAGGGACTGTTTCATCTGATTTACTGCCTAATTGATTGTGGGAGCCCTATTTAACAAACTGAAAAGATGCAAACGCAATAAACAAGTCGAGGTTAACAGATGGCAGATTATCTTGTCCTTTTCAGCCCATGGAGGTACAGTTATTTAGAAAATATAGAATATTGTTACTTAATGATTTTGAAATCTTCCTGATATCTATGGTCTGCTTTTAATTAATGACCAAATTATTTCCAGATTTTGTTCGATTGTCTGCAATTTTTTATTAAACTTTGCCAATGTTACTGGAAGGGACATATCTAAGTGCAACTTTGAGCAGAGTGCTGGCCGATGGGTGAGAAAGGATGTTCTTAATCACTTTCTGAAAATCTAGTTTTGCTTGCCATTCACAAGTAATATTTAGCTGTAATTGACTGTTTAAATTTTATATTTCATACAGGTTTAAACAGGGATGTACAAACTCTCTACTTGAGGGCAGCTGAAGTTAGCTAATTCAGGAAATCATCTGAAACAGTTTTTTTTGTACCTGAGGATGAGCTAATTCTTTTTAGTTCCAGAGCACATATAAACTGACATCTCAGTGTGACTTAGCACTTGTGAGAAACAAAGCTCACACACTTCAATAATTGCAGTCCGAGACCAAATCTGAATCAGTAGTGTCATTTATTTCACACTTGCAAGTGGGTGTGATGTCCAGTGCCTATAAGGCAGAGGACATACACAACCCAAATTCAATTCATAAACAATATTTATATAATTTGGTTTCTTTTGTTTTACATTGCTCCTCCCCTGTTTACATCCTCCACTTCCCTAAGACCGGCCCCATTACTCCTGTTTATCTCTTGCCTTATCCGGCCTTGTCTGTGACAAAATGCTTATTTCTGACCTCACAAGGCCATTTGACCTCATCCCATCCTTTGCTTACCATTATCTACTCCCTCCATCTGTGCTCCCCTCACAGCATCTTATCACTAAGCCCTTTTAATTGGGGTTTGTTCCTGTGTTTCTGTAAAAGTGGGAAACAGATGTTTATACCTACTGTTTATACAGGCGTATCTAGCTTAACTTCATCCCCTCACAACATCTTATCTACTTGCCCGTAATATCTACCATTGTTTTGCTGTCACGTTTCATGCTGGCATACAATTTTAGCTAATACAAAAACAATTATATATTTCCTCCACATTGTTTCCATTCTTGTTGACTCAGCTCTTGGCTAAAACAATTACACACTGGTGTGAGTTCATTTACTTTTATATAATCAATTATAATTGCAGAATTGCAGAAGTAACATTAATTTACCTATTTCCCACACACTGACGGAAACTTGAACCAGAATACCAGAAATTGGGTGAGTAAGAGATCAGCGCTGAAAATGTGTTGCTGGAAAAGCGCAGCAGGTCAGGCAGCATCCAAGGAACAGGAGAATCGACGTTTCGGGCATAAGCCCTTCTTCAGGAAGATCCTGGGTCCCATTCAACCCACAGAGATATATTTGCAGCTCAAGCAGCTTTGACTCAGAGTTTATGAAATGAATACTGACTGACAGATGCAGCAACACATCAGGGATGGGGAATGTTACCTGGACATTGTAACCCAGGAGGTGGTCACACCTCTTAGAAGAGAGTTAAGGATCACACAACACCAGATTATAGTCCTGAGAAAGCATGTAATCTTAAATGTGATACATTTGCTGCAGACAAGGTGGGAAAGTGCTTGTTCAAAGGAATTAGGGACTTCTGTTCTTGGTGTCAATGGATCGGTTTAACATTTGTTCACTTGTGGAATGTGTGGCAGTACTTCCTTCTCACCCCGGAGAAACATATTTCACAATAGGATGTAGAAGAACTAAATTGCTGAATTATATCAAAGACTCTCAACAAGACTCATACTCCATAGGAAAAGAACTTGTAATTTAATAAGCTGAGTGGAATATGCACGTAACAGAACAATGCTGATACATTTTCATGTATGCCACACTGAGCAGATTTGGATTTATGAAGCTCAGTCCCCTCATCTTGACTGTCCTGGAATGGACATGTCTCATTACCCTTACAGACTAGGAGAACACAAAGGCTGAAAGTGGCAAAGTAAGGAAGTTGTGTGAGTGAGAGTGAGAGTGAGAGAGAGAAAACTTTCTTCTGTAAATTATATTCACTGACTGAAGGGTTCAAGGGACACTGAGAGATAGAGGGAGAGAGAGAGAGTGAGTGACATGACAAAAGCTGGTGGAAAGTTTAACTATTTATTGTCTGATTTGAGTGAACACTGGCTTGTCATGGATTGAATGTTTGTGTGTTGTTCCCTGGAGCTCGAGATCTGGGAAGGTTATGAATTTAATTTGCGTTCTGGGAATCTAGGATGATTTTAAAAGAAAAAGCCATTTTGTAGGACAATGATACTGGACATGTTAACTGAGCAAGGTTTAACCTCATGACCTTTTTCACACAGTTCAGACTAGTCCCTCGTTATGATGTCCTGTTAAAAGGGAAGGTTATCTCGCCAAAGCAATCAGCCATTTGGGGCCTTGCTGGATCAAGGTTTCTCACTTGGATGTGCTGTAGCTTAATTAGTCAAGTGTGCTCAGACCTGTCACTGAGTTTCTCTTTCTCCGCAAACCTTTTGCCATTTTATTGCTGTTTATTGATTAAGGGTATGTGGTGTTATTGTAATTTTAATACCAATTTCTGTATAAAGACAGCTGGCTTTACAGCAATAAGAAGAGTAGCCTGAGAGCAGTCTTACGGATAAGAGCTGGCGCCACTACGCTCTAATGGTTTAAAACCTTAGTTCAAGTCTGGCTTGTAAGTATCTATGTTACACAGTGTAACATTGATGCCACTGCTAAATAAAGGTAATAATTTAAACTAAACAATCTGTAAGAGTTTTATGTTCCAGACTACCACAGAGTACAAACTCCGGGAGGAACCAAGAGAGGCTTACAGGTAGAGTCCACCAGGGATTCCCTGAGCCGTCTCAAATAGGTACTATAACAGCCCAGCAGGTTTATTTGGAAGTCCAAGCTTTCGGAGTGCTGCTCCTTTGTTAGGTAGCTAGTGAAGCAAATCAGTTCAGAGAGAACAATGTAGGTCTCAAACGCTGCTGTAAGAGAAGTGGGTTCCAGTTTCGGGGCACTGGTACCAGTTCTGGGAAATATGTGGGATAGTCTCCTCCTGAATCATTCTGGGACAACACAACCAGGAACCTTAACATACGCAAGCAGAGGGAATCGGGTTAGGAGGGAGAGGCACATCTTGGGCTTGGAAGGTAAGTGCAAAAGAGCCTAAGGCAGAAACTAATTACCCAACAATTTTGCAACACATTTGTCTTCAAGGGCATAGGAAACTGAAAGAGTTACACAATGAGTGAACAGGTAGAGAACACTTGAAACTGGACGTTGGGTAAAGAGTATGAGTTAGAAATACATGGATACCAGTGATGGTTTCCAAAACATGTAACCAGCCAGATCTTGCAGAGTGGGAGAAAGTGAGAACTGCAGCAACCATGTCCCCAGAGAGGGAGGAAGAACACTCCAGTGATGATGCTGGCTGATGTTCAGTGATAATAACTGGTAGCAAGACAACCAAGTTATTAAACAAGTGCAACAGAGAATAACTACACCTCACCAGAAGGGTCATCAGATCAGGGTGAGCTGTCAAACCTCCAATGTAACCCAAAGTAACATTGAACTTTGGAATGTTAATCTTATAAAAACTCTGTTTTACCTGACGTATAAGTCTGATGTAAGCTCTGTTTTACCTGACGTATAAGGATTGATTTAACAACACATTCCGACATGTATCTAGGTGTTTGGGGTAGCTTTTTTTAATTTTGGTAAAAAGGGGCATGCTGTGTTAAGTCTCACAACCAGAATCTCAGAATACTATGAAAAGGCATTAATATCACTGCAGCATGGCATAAGGCGTGAGATATAAAGGTCTCTACTCCATCTTTCCTCGGGATCATTTATTGCATGATATACTATTGAGAGCATGCTGCTCCCTGGTGAAACTAAATACCCTAATGTTTGCATTTACTTACCGGTAAATGTAATGTTTATACACTGGTGAGCTGTAATAAATGTCTATTGCAATCTTCATCACCACAATATCAATTCCCAGAAATATTTCTGTATCAAATCTAACACTTTGCTGCAGTGCTCCTCATCCCACTATCACTGAGCATCAGTTCTGAGGAAGGGTCACTGGCCCTGAAACATTGCCTCTGATTTCGCTTCAGACCTGCTCAGCTTTTCCAGCAATTTCTGATTTTGTTTCTGATTTACAGCATCCACAGTTCCTGTGGGTTTTTAACTCCGCTTCTGTATTCCTAAAATTCAAAATCAATGCAAATGGGGGCAACAATATTGAACACAAAGCTATCGGTGTTTTTGTGGGTTCAACACTTCAAATTTTAAAAAGCAATAAAATTGACTTGTTTTGCCCTCTGAACGTTGGAAGAAAAGTACTGTCACACCTCAGAGCAATGGAACAACCCATCAAAGGCAAAGGACCATAAATGCTGGGAACCTGAAAGAAACACAGATGATGCTGGAGCAGCTCAGCAAGTCTGACAGAACTGACACTGGTCATTCTGAAGAAGAGGCAGTCCAGACTCAGAATGTCAGCACAGTCTCCCTGCTACCTTCCTGGTGGGGGATGGACATGGCGAGGGATTGCAATCCATGGGGAGGAAGGGTCGGCAGCTGAGGACCAGAAGAATATTCAAAGGGTGGAGTGGCAGCCACAGAGGGCAATCCCAGTTTATTGTTATCCCTCTTTATATCTTCACCAGGGTGAGACAGCACACAGTCACTGTGGGCTCCAGCCCTACTGTCCACCAATACACAGACACCCCCACACTTACACACTCACAGACACGCGCTCAAAGACACACAGTCTCACACACACACGCTCAAACAAACACCCCTACACACGCTCACACACACCACCCCACACATACATACACACACACACATACCCCCACAGAGACACACCCAAATACACACGCTCACACACACGTGCACACACTCACCCCAACACACACGCGCACACACACACTCCAACACACACCCCCATACGCAACCATCCCCCCACAGACATGCACAAGCACAATGCACACACACAGACACTTACACACACACATACAGACACAAACACACATAGACACACATACAGACATACAGACACAAACACATACACACAGACACTTACACACACACACATAGACACACATACAGACACACACACAGACACACACATACAGACACAAACACACACACAGACACTTACACACACAGACACTTACACACATAGACACACATACACGCATACAGACACACACACAGACACACACGCACACACACATACATACACACACAGACACACACACGGACACACACACTTACACACACACAGACACACACACATAGACAGAAACACACACACACACACTTACACACACACAGACACACATACACACATACAGATACACACACAGACACACACAGACACTTATACACACACAGACACACACACAGATACACAGACACAGACACACACAGATACTTACACACACACACACACACACACACACACATGCACACAGACACTTTCACACTCAAACTCATACACAGGTCTCCCCTGGTACCCTATTCATTTGCCTCTCCCTGTGAGAGACGTGGAGGATTCTGAAATCTCCCAGTCCCACCAACCCTCCTCTTCTGTCTCATTGCTTACAATTCTCTTCACCCTGGCTTCATCCGCTCTCCTCCCCATCCTGCTCACAGTTCCTCCCTCCCCCTCGCCTTCCCCAGTGACCCTCCCCTCAGCCATTCATTTTTCTTACCCCTCCCATTTCTCCTCATTTATCTTTGCTTTGTGTCCAACCATTTCCTTAACACCCATTCAACTGCAGCTACAGGGGAGTGGCATGGTGGCTCAGTGGTTAGCACTGCTGCCTTATAATGCCAGGGTCCTGGGTTCAATCCCAGCCTCGGGTAAATGTCTGTGTGGAGTTTGCACCTTTGCCCCATGTCTGCGTGGGTTTCCTCCCACGGTCCAAAGATGTGTAGGTCAGGGTGGGAAAGCAGTGTTATAGGATGAGGTGCTCTCTATGGACTGGATGCTCCCCCACAATAGGGATTTGATGATGCATTTAGTCTCATGAGAGACAGTAAGCTGCAAATATCAAAGCAGCTTCAATCCTAACACGTTACAAATTTGACTTTGAAGCAGTAGTTTGATTGTTGTGGTTGTCCAGGAGCTGCTCTGTGCTAAAAGTCTCTAATGCCATCACTGTCCCTCATTTCACTGCATTGTTGTTTCAGTAACCTGATGTTATCAGACTATCCAAGTAAATAATTGATAGAATTACAGAGTTTAATCATCTGGGTGAGTATTGCCTGCAGTCTGGTTCAGGAGGCTTCAGAATGAGAAGCACAGCTAGCGCTGATCAAGACCTTGATTCCCTCAGAAACATACAGAGCCCAGGATTGAACTGTTTCCTCCATTAAATGATGGCAAAACTCAGCAGTTCAGACAGTCTGTGAAAAGAGAAATAGAATTTTCTGGGATAGTTTGACCCCTCAAAACAACCAATCCTCGATTAATTGGGAATTTAAAATCCTGAACCTTTCAACCTGAATTTGTCCCTGTCTTTTATGAATCCATTCAGGGGAGGTGGGCATCGTTGGCTGATATATTGCCCCTCCCTAATTGCCCGTGGGAAAGTTGTGCTGAGCTGTTTTTTTTTGAATGGCTGCATTTCTTGGGGTTTTGGGAGACTCACAATGCCCCTAGGAAAGGAGGGATTTGTAGGATTCTGACCCAGCGACACTGAAGGAACAGGCAATATATTTCCAGGTCAGGATGGAGAGTGGCTCAGAGGGGAACGTGCAGGGGGGATGGTCATGAGTCCATTCTTACTTCTGGTTTTCCCAAAGTTGCTCCAAAGTGCTGAGTAATCTGGCTGTCAGGAGTGGGTTTGTCTGTAAGACCTTCCAAGGTGGTATGTTCCTCTATCTTTGAGCAGGATTTCCAGTTTTACCCATTTTCTAATCAACCTGTTCAGAGATGTTACCACACACCTCTGGAACAGGTGAGACTTGAACCCAGGCTTCCTGGTTCAGAGGGAGGGACACTACACCACCAATGCCGTCCCTCCCTCTGCACCACCAATGTTGCTTAGCCTCTCTATGCCTCAGAAAACTCAACAGGTTCCAGAGAAAAACTGGGTCCATCAGGTAAGTGCCTTTCGAGCACTGCTTGTGGGCCAAGAGGAAACTAGAGTATTTCCTTCAGGCCCGATGACCTACCCCTGGCCAGATCTGTCTGAATCCACCAGCTACATCCACCAGCTCTATGGATTCAAATACTCAACACCCCTTTAATCATCCTCATTCATCATTCACCATGCACAGACCAATTCTTCTGCTCCTCTCCCAACCTCTCCCCACTCCCAGTGTCACTCACTCCCTAAATCTCATCTTAGCCTGATCTGTCACCTCTCCCCACACTCTCTGTCCCCGTAAGTGTCTCTGTCTTCCTCTTCCTTCTCCTCCCTCAGTTTCCCCTCCCCAATAGATCTCTTCTCACTATTCTCTCCTCTCTCCTAATCTCTCCACTCCCCACCACACACCCCCATCCCCACCCTAAGCTATCCCTACTCCTGACCTCCTCCCCCCCCCCCCAGATGCCCCAGCTGATGCCTCCATTCCTCACTGTTCCATGCTGTGGTCTGGTTCTCAATCCTAACAGTTGAGCTCACCATAACCTGCCGGCTGGGAAAACAGAAGAGGGAATCTAAAAGCAGAGGATTGGAACAGTTGTGTCTAAAACAGTCCCCATCCAATGGGGGCCTTACCAACTACAAAGGCCAAAGCTCCCGATAGACAATGGATTGTCATGGCTGGAAGATATTTGGAGATGGAACAGGTTTTCAGCAGTAAAAGGACCAGGATAAAGAAAGGACAGTCTAGAAGTCTTTGTTGGGCAGTGGTGGTGCCCGTACCTCTGACCAAGAGGCCCATGTTGAAGCCCAGTCTTTTCTAGAGGTGTGTCATAATATTTCTGTGTTGTGGAGTGGGACTGGGGTGGGCAAAGTTAAAAATTACACAACACCAGGATCCTGCAGATCCTTGTGATCTTACTTGGTCCCTTCTTTAGATAGCGTTTCTGCACAGGCTGGTTGAAGTTGCGTTAAAAATTACACCCCACTAGGTTAGAGTCCAACAGGTTTAATCGGAAGCACTCGCTCTCAGAACGCTGTTACCTGATGAAGGAGCAGCTCTGTGAAAGCTAGTGCTTCCAAATAAACCTGTTGGACTCTAACCTAGTGGGGTGTAATTTTTAACACAACTTCAACCAGCCTGTGCAGAAACGCTATCTAAAGAAGGGACCAAGTAAGATCACAAGGATCTGCAGGATCCCGTGTACACCAGGCTTATGAAAGGATGAAGGGGATAATGGGACAATTATTTAGCCAGCTGCACTTACAATGTGTTGGTAGTGTCCCTACCTCTGAGACAGGAGGCCTGAGTTCAAGTCCACCCTGCTTCGACAGAGTGCCTGAACCCATCTGAACACGTCTGCTAAAAACACCCACATCCCAATGACGAACCCAGACAGAGATAATTACTTTCCGTTTAAATCATTTTAAAACTTCACCGGGAAATCTGGTAAATTAGGGATACCGTTCCTAGCATTGGCATAATATGGGTGAGCACTGTGTGTTATACTGTCACAAGGGGAACTTGTTAAACATTGTTTAAATCTGGTGACAATATTGTAACATATCTGTGGTATTGCATTGTATATGGCAATTGTGTGAATATTTCTTAAGGATCAGTTCATCGCTGAATTCACTAGCTAAATTGCATTGCAAGTTCTGCTAATCTCTCTTTGCTGATGTATTCTCTTGCTGATTAACATAAAGTCATTATTGTATATCTTCTTGCAGCTATTTACAACACAGCAGAGAGTCTCCAACTCTTACAAATTGCTGAGGATGCGTTCTGAGCAGAATCGATGTCCGACGGTAGGGTGGTGGATGGATGATAATCTAAGAACTCTGACAAGGTCTCTGTTGTCAGAACATGTATTCCTTCAATCAGAGGCTCTAGACACCTCATCACGGAGAACAGCACAAATCCAAACCCTTCAGATGCTCACTAATCCTGCATCCAACTCTAGTCAAAACAATTGCATTTTTATAACTTTGATTCCAGGAATGCCATAAATGGGAAATACAGTGTCAAGTTTC
Organism: Chiloscyllium plagiosum; assembly: GCF_037043375.1. NCBI lineage: Eukaryota > Metazoa > Chordata > Chondrichthyes > Orectolobiformes > Hemiscylliidae > Chiloscyllium > Chiloscyllium plagiosum. The sequence goes on from NW_028270158.1 coordinate 4,343,139, forward strand.
ATAGTTTATAATGGATTTACAAAATGATGTTTAATTGTGTGGCCTCGAGCAGCAGTTAGTCCTGAACTGGGAGCACGGAACCAATAGAGAGGCCACATTGGGTGCAATGTCAGTGCAATGCCTGATGGGGTTTGCAACGATAGTGAGGGGAGGGAATGTGTGAGGACAGGGAAAGGAGACAGAGTGACGTAGGGAAAGGAGGGAAACGATGCGGGGGAGGATGTGGGGTGGACTGGAGTGAACAGTGGATGTGTGAGGAGTGAGTTGGGAAGCAAGGTTCTGATCTTGATAACTCATTGGAGCAGATCAGAGAAGGTTTCACCAGATTAATTCCAGGGATAAAAGATTTGCCTCAGGAAGCGGGATTCAGCAGTTTAGACGTAGATTCTCTGCAGTTTAAAAAAATGAGAGGAGATGTAATTGAGGGAATTAAATTGCTCAAGGGGATTGATAACGTAGACGTGGGGAAGATGTTTCCTCATGTGAGACAATCTGGAACGAGTGGTCATAGTTTTAATTTAAGGGGTAGTAGACTTATTTCCTTATTTTTTATTTTTATTATTTTATTTTTATTATTTCCTCATTATTTTTCAGTTTTGCCCCTGGTTTAGACTCCCTGATCAGGAGAAGCATTTTTCCTGCAATGATCCTGTCCGTCCCTCTTAAGAATTTAGGTTTTGGGGCAATGATGATCATTTTGAATGAAAGGAGGGCAGCAAGGACCCGTGGTAATGGGGTTTCTGGGGGGAATGGGGACAGAGCAGAGGGACATAGGGTTACTGGCACTTATGTTGCTGACCCCCTTGCTCAGGTACGGAATGACTTCACCCAGGCATCTACACATGGAAGCACTCATCCAATCCCAACATAACCTGGAGAGTCTGTCACACTGTCAGCATATGTGCAAGATAGGGGACTCTGCGACCCCCCATCAGGCACTCTGCTTCCCTTCCCAAGAACAAAGACACGGAGGAGTTCGTCCAAAACTATTTATTCAATTCTGCAGAACCGGGTGTTACCTCAATGGCTTCCCACGAGGCACACACACAGATTGTAATCCCCGCACGTTATATACATGTAGGAGTGGGCGGGGCCTTCTACTGTCTCAGCCAATCAGTGTTAAAGTTCCCCACTGTCCTCCTGATGGATGAGATTATTTGGTTATTCACCCAGCCAATCAGTGTTCGAGTTCCCCGCTTCTCCCTTATATGGATGATGACGTACAGCCGTGGTTGTGGGCGGTCCCTCAGCCACGAGGAAAGCTGTTTCCATTGTTCCATTCATGAAAATCTGGGGGAGTGTCTGCTCGTGTTTACTACAAGGTAGAGAAGACTAAAATGGTGGCTTTGTACTTACTATGTGCTTACTACAGCAGTTAATGATTTAAAAATTACACCACCCCCTACAAATCCCCCGTGTCTTTTCTTACGGTTTGTAATTTTTAAACTGGGAGTTTCTTCTCCAGGGCGTCCAATAGCTCCCGAGCTTGTTTATCAAGCTGCCCGTCTCTAATGCTACCCCCGCCCAAGAGGGATTCAGACTGTTCTATCTCGAGGTTCATCCTTTCGACCTGCCCATAAGGAACATCCCTCTTAGTAAGGGCGGTTTCGATCAGTCGCTGAGTTAACCCCCTGGCGCAGGGAATGATACAACACCCGAGGGCAGTTAGTACCCCTGCCACCACTATACATGAGACGAGAAAGGAAACGACCACCCCCTTCCATTTACCGAACCAAGCTTCCAACCAACCCGTGAGGTCAGAATCGATGCCCGAGTTTTCGGCGAGTTCATCCGCCAATGTGGTGAGCCCATCCAGGGCGCGGGTGATGGACCCATCAGGGGCTGTGTTGTTGGGGATGAAAGTGCAGCACTGAGTGCCTATCATGACTCAAACACCCCCCTTCTCTGCTAACACCATGTCCAGGGCCAACCTATTTTCCCACGCCATTCTGCTAGTGGCGTCTAGTTGTTCTGCTATTCCCTTCACTGCATCCCGAGTATAATTAATGAACCTCTGCTGATTGTAGTAAATATAATTAATCCAATCCACGTTCTTATTGATGGTAACCCACCAGAACAGTGACGACTCAAAACCCGCCGCTATCTGGTTCCTAGCCTTGTATTCATCAGGAACACCCCTGGGGACCCCTATGGCATCTAAATATATGTTATCATCGAAAGAGGTCTCCAAAGCCCTTAGTTCTTCTACTGGAACGGGGTTGCTCTTGTTTTTCGAATGCCACGGTGAATGGGATGGCCAATTGAACGATTGCACAAGTGCCCGCCCATTTTTGGGGCAGGGTCGGTCGCAGAATCCTCCCACCACAGTACCACCAGAGGTCTGCCCTAGGCACATGAATGTGGGAGTAATTCCTGCCCCCGGTAGTTTCGTTGACCCGCCGAATTGATCCGCTGCACTTGTCAAATGTCCCCACATCATTGTCCCATTGCGGTCCCGTCCGAGAGACGCAGGCTTGGTGCGTACCCGTTACCCCTGTGAATGACGGAGGGCGGGGCGCCCCTTTAGACCTGACGGGAGGAAACTTCAAACTTAAGGGTCGACAAGTGGGGTCGTTCCAGGCCTCTCGGTCCTGGTACAGCCTTACCATGCAGTCCAAGGCTTGTGGATGTTTCTCCCATCCCAGCGGGAATGGGACCACCTGAGGGTTAGGACGGGCACCCGTGCACGCGTAACAATCACTCTTTTTCATGCTCCTTACCGTATATTTGACCCATTCCATCCAGGCATTCGCCTCCCCGTATCCCGTTTCTATTTCAAAGGTCCTTTCCAAGTCCATCACCTCAATTATCCTAACCTTTTCCTGCTCATCGGGGGTGGATGAGGCCCCAGACTCAGCTTCAATGACCGTGATGGTTGTGCAGCACAGCTGCAACCCCTTCTGTCCTGCCTGGCCCCCAACCCTAATACCCAGGATCGTTCCATTAAGGCTCGTCCCGTTGTTCCCCAAGGTCTTTATGGTCAGATAGAGTGGATTGCACTGATTCTGCTCACAATTCCGCCCAGGGGTGATGGGATCACGGACAATTGACACCATAGCCTGGACCCCGGGGGCCGGAGGCCTATTGATGCCTTCTTTGCCATGCAACTGTAATACTAACGTCTGACCCTGGAATCCCCTTTCTCTCTCTAGGTTACGCTTAGTCTGATTCAGTTCACTTTTAGTCGCACAGGGCACCAACCCACATAGGTCTAAACTAAGTGTCTGTGTTGGCTTGTTGGCGGGAACGGAGATGGAGAGCCACCGACGGTCCTCTGCCTGTTTTTTTCCCAGAGGCCGAATTGGGTAACACGCACACTATGACCCAGCCGAAGGATAATGGCAAAGCAAGTTAACAATACGATTGACTGCATTTTGTTGCAACACTCGTGTCCGGCCGGAGGACACAGTCCTTTAAACTCGCCAAAGTCCAATTAGTCTGTTCTCAGGGTCTCTGTTCCTTAGATGCCTCTGTCAGAGAGGTTTGTTTGTCCTCCGTCGGTTGTGGCACCGGTCCCTTGATCCGAGTATAATGTGTCCAGCCCTTTTCGGCCGTGCGGACAGCCGTTTCGGTAGTCAAAAGTACTAGGAAGGGACCGTCCCAAGTTGGTTCAAGGGTACGTTGCTTCCAGCTTTTAATCAGGACCCACTGACCCGGCTTGATGGTGTGCACCGCAAACTCGAGGGGCGGCGTCTGTGCCAAAAGTCCCTGTTGGCGTAAACGAGATAGAGCAGACCCCAGAGCCACCACATATTTTTGCACAAACATGTCCCGAGACTCGAATAAGGGAGGTTCTCCCTTCGGCCCATGGAATGGGAGGCCAAACAGCATTTCGTAAGGGGAGACGCCCAAATGCCGTCTTGGCTGGGTGCGAATTTTCAACAGGGCGAGGGGTAGGCATTTGGTAACTGTCTTCAGGCCCTGCCTCCCTTCCCAAGAGATGGGGTATTGGTGCACTCTGACGTCGGGGCTCTGGGGCTTTAATTTTACCTCCACAGGTCGAATTGCGAGCCCCCCCCCCCCGTTCCCTTTGGCGACCCAAACCCTAGGGTCTATCTCTGTCAATCGGGACTCACTAAGGTATGACATGGTAATGGCTAATTCTTCCTCTTCTCCCACTTCTATTCGTAGTCCGAAACGGACTATTAAATCCCGTCCCAACAACCCATAGGGAAGGTGCGGGAGGTGAAGGAGTTCCACTTGGAGCTCCTCCTCCTCCAGCCGCAAGGGTTGTGGTTCAAATATTCTTGCACTGAAAACCCCACCCTTTACTCCTGAAATGTTTAATGTTTTAGCCTGGAAGCCAACCCCCCTAGGATGGAGGGGGATTGAGGACCTGCCGGCGCCTGTGTCAACTAAGAAAGTAACATCTTGTCTAAATGGGCCCACCCGTAAATTTACCAGGGGTTCTTGGTAGGCCCGTGTTCCGATCCTCCCCTGACTTCCCTAATCCATTTGTTCGCGCTTCATTTCATACATCCCTTCTCGCTCCCTTTTAAAATCGGGACAATCCCTCTTGAAGTGTCTCAGTTTCCCGCAATGGTAACATCCGGCCGCCTGAGGCCGTTCGATTCCATAAGATCCTCCTCTCCCACTTCTGCCCCGTCTCGCTCCTCTCCCTCTCCAACTTTCCCTCGACCTTCCTCTTTCCATCCCATAACCTTCTTCCCCCATTCCGGTGGATTTACAAGCTTCCCGTACGGCTGCCACCATCATTTTTGTCTTCTGTTTCTCCCTTATTACATCCCTCTGAACGTACACCTTCTGTGCTTCCCGTAATAATTCTGCAACATCTTTTTCAGCCCAATCCTCCACTTTCTGTAATTTCTTCTGAATGTCAGGCCATGACTTAGTCACAAAGTGCACCTTAAGCATGCCCTTGCCTATTTCCCCATCGGGGTCTAAACCTGAATACTTTCGCATGGACTCCCGCAAACGGTCTAAAAACTCACTCGGGGATTCATCCTTTTTCTGTCCAACTTCGAATGCTTTCGCTAAATTCCGCTGTTTAGGCACGCAGGTTTTGATTCCCCTGATTATAAGGTTTCTGAGGTCTGTCATATTAGCCCGTCCCCCCTCGTCATTATGATTCCACCGGGGGTCCTCTAAGGGGTACTTCTGCTCTCCACGCTGAGGGCCGTCCTGATGCTCCCTATCCCAAATGGCCATTGCACTATTCCGGATCATGACAATTTCATCGTAATTAAATAGTATTCTCATCATGGCCTGCAATTCGGCCCATGTGTATATACTGGGCCCCAGAAATTGATCTAATTGTGTTCCCACACTGACAGGGTCGTCCAGTAGACGGGGTAGTTCATTACGGAGTTCTCGGATATCCCCAGAATTTAAAGGTTGTACTACGAATCCGGTCTGTTCGTTCCCAAAGGGCACCTCTCGTAAAGGGTTCATCTGTTAAACATTGTTAACCCTCTCAGCACCCAATCTCTCTTCTTGATCTCTCCGCATCTCAATTCGGGCTGATCTCCTAATGCCTGGGGTGGGCTCTTCTTCCCCTCCTGTGTCCCCCCCCAGCAGGCTCTCCCTCACTGAGCATGACCTGCCGGGAACCGGGATTATCCGACGCAGGAGGGAGGTCCGCGCTGGACGCCTGGCCGTGCGTGGGTTGTACATACGGGGGCGGGGCAGAAGGGGGCAAACCGTCGGTGAGGACGTCCCAAGACTTCTGGGGCTTTGTCGGGTCTGTTTGGGGAATCAGAGGATAGAGACTCGTGGGGTCGCCGCAGTCACTCGCCAACCAGGCGGCGGCGTATTTGCTCTCTTCTGGGTCAAACGGTTGTTTTCTGTTAACATATATATTTAGGAGTTGACACACCCAGTCTTCATCAGACCCATACTCGGGCCAAACTACCGAGGGGGCGCGGATAGGTTCTTTGGTCCATATAAAACAACAATATTTTATCATGGTCTCTTTCTTTAAGTCCTTTGTCCTACTGCTTTCCGTCCATAAACTCAATTTCCGACCTAGTGGACTATCGGGGGGTATTTCTTTTCCATTTACAGTCCTCCCTGACTTGTCCTTAGTGGACCTAAAAGTCTGATTTCCCGTGGTTTATCTTCGGTCCTGGTCTTAAACGCCTAAAGCATTTTCACAGATAACCGTCAAAACCACAATTTCCCATGGTCTATCTTCGGTCCTGGTCTTAAACGCCTAAAGCGTTCTCACAGATGACCGTCAAAACCACAATTTCCCATGGTCTATCTTCGGTCCTGGTCTTAAACGCTTAAAGCGTTCTCACAGATGACCGTCAAAACCACGCGGCCAACAAGGAAGAACAAAAAGAAACTCTCTCACCTTGATTCGTGCACGAAGTTGTCTGGCCTTTTTAAATGTGTGTACCCCCGTGTATAGTCACTGACCGGTCGTCCCAGCACTCATCCGTGTGTTCCTTTTCTCGGGATCCAAAATTATTTTAATGAGCCGGGTCACTCTCTTGGCCGACGGCTGACGGACCAAGCCGATCCAGTGAGCAGTATAAATATATACCAGACGTGTCTTTTTGTATCAGACTTGATCCACGAGCCGAAGAGAGCCCCGGCAATAATTATTGCATCCCGGACGAGCCCCCAATTGTGCAAGATAGGGGACTCTGCGACCCCCATCAGGCACTCTGCTTCCCTTCCCAAGAACAAAGACACAGAGGAGTTCGTCCAAAACTATTTATTCAATTCTGCAGAACCGGGTGTTACCTCAATGGCTTCCCACGAGGCACACACACAGATTGTAATCCCCGCACGTTATATACATGTAGGAGTGGGCTGTGCCTTCTACTGTCTCAGCCAATCAGTGTTAAAGTTCCCCACTGTCCTCCTGATGGATGAGATTATTTGGTTATTCACCCAGCCGATCAGTGTTCGAGTTCCCCGCTTCTCCCTTATATGGATGATGACGTACAGCCGTGGTTGTGGGCGGTCCCTCAGCCACGAGGAAAGCTGTTTCCATTGTTCCATTCATGAAAATCTGGGGGAGTGTCTGCTCGTGTTTACTACAAGGTAGAGAAGACTAAAATGGTGGCTTTGTACTTACTATGTGCTTACTACAGCAGTTAATGATTTAAAAATTACACCACCCCCTACACATAGTACCCTGTTCTCCTCAGAAATTCAATTGGACAACTGCAAAGGACCTTGGTCCATGAGGTATTCTGCCATGGGCTAATCAGGGAAAAGATGGGGAATGCACCCACCACTGCTCCACCCAGTTAATTACCCCCATTAATTACCCCCTGTCACAAATCATAGCGAGGGCATTAAATTTACTCTGTTTCTCTCCACAAATGCTGCTTTGACCAGTTTTGGTATCTCAATCTCTCATTGAGTCATAGTCATGCAGTCATACAGCACGGAAACAGACCCTTCAGTCTAACCAGTCCATAACCCCAAACTAAACTAGTCCCACAAGCCTGCTCCTGGCCTATATCCCCGTGAACATTTCCTCTTCATGTATCCAGTCAAATGTCTTTTAAAGATTGCAATTATACCCCCATCCATCACTTCCTGAGGAAGCTTATTCCACTCTTATAGCACCTTCTGTGTAAAAGATTTGCCTGTTATAGTCTTTTTTAAAATCTCTCTCATCTCACCTTAAAAATGTGTCCCTAGTCTTCAGATCCCCCAAACTAGGGAAAAGACAACTACCATCAACTCTATCGATCCCCCTCATTACTGTATAAACTTCAATCAGGTCACCTCTCGATGCTCTAGTGAAACAAGTCCCGGCCTACCCAGCCTTTCTTTATAACTCAAACCTCCCATACCCAACAACATCCTGGTCAATCTCTCCTCAACCCTCTCCAGCTTAATAATATCCTTCCTGTAACTAGGTAAGCAGAAACTGGACGCAGTAGTCCAGAAGAGGCCTCATCGATATCCTGTATAACCGTAACATGACGTTCCCAACTCCGAGACTCAAAGGGCTGAGCAATGAAGGCAAGGGTTCCAAATGCCCTTTTTTTCCTTAATTTGTTTCAGGTTTCCACTATCCACAGCATTGTAGTTGGGCCTTATTTTACACACTGTGTCACATCAAACATACAATCCTCGTGCTGAGGGTCCTTGCTGTATCTAGCAATCTCCTGTTGTTCATTTAGTCAAACCCACAGGAAAACCAGCCAATGGTTTCCATTAGGTTAACGATTCTGATTTGGGGAATGCTCCTTGCTGTTGTACGGGTGGAGGTTGCGTGAACATCCGGGGAACATCCTCTCCATCGTACTGAGCTCCTCATGTTCCTTGCCTCAAAGAAATATCTTGGTTTTATATCCCCAAGTCAATCACTGATAAAGGCTTCAAACACACTTTGTTTCTGACAGGGTTGACGTTTTGCCAGGAGATAAATAAAATCATACCACTCTTTTATAACGCTAAAAAACATTAATCAGAAAGAACAGATTCTTTCATGAAGTCAGAAGTCACATGACCCAGGTAATAGTCCAACAGGTTTATTTGAAATCTTAAACTTTCGGAGCGACGTCCTTTCTTCAGGTGAAGGTCTGTTCCCCAGGGAAGGGGCAGCGCTCCGAAAGCTTGTGATTTCAAATAAACCTGTTGGACTATAACCTGGGGTCATGTGATTTCTGACTTTGTCCATCGCAGTCCAACAACAGCACCTCCACATCGGATTGGCTCATGGGAGTGACGTCTCCAGTTTTCAGATCTTTGGGTACATTGGAGTCTGACAGGCAGCGAGGGAGTCTGACAGGCAGCGAGGGAGTCTGACAGGCAGCGGGGGAGTCTGACAGGCAGCGAGGGAGTCTGACAGGCAGCGGGGGAGTCTGACAGGCAGTGAGGGAGTCTGACAGGCAGCGAGGGAGTCTGACAGGCAGTGAGGGAGTCTGACAGGCAGCGGGGGAGTCTGACAGGCAGCGAGGGAGTCTGACAGGCAGTGAGGGAGTCTGACAGGCAGCGGGGGAGTCTGACAGGCAGTGAGGGAGTCTGACAGGCAGCGGGGGAGTCTGACAGGCAGTGAGGGAGTCTGACAGGCAGCGGGGGAGTCTGACAGGCAGTGAGGGAGTCTGACAGGCAGCGGGGGAGTCTGACAGGCAGCGAGGGAGTCTGACAGGCAGCGAGGGAGTCTGACAGGCAGTGAGGGAGTCTGACAGGCAGCGGGGGAGTCTGACAGGCAGCGAGGGAGTCTGACAGGCAGCGGGGGAGTCTGACAGGCAGCGAGGGAGTCTGACAGGCAGTGAGGGAGTCTGACAGGCAGCGGGGGAGTCTGACAGGCAGCGAGGGAGTCTGACAGGCAGCGAGGGAGTCTGACAGGCAGTGAGGGAGTCTGACAGGCAGCGTGGGAGGCTTGACAGGCAGCGAGGGAGTCTGACAGGCAGCGAGGGAGTCTGACAGTCAGCGAGGGAGTCTGACAGGGAGCGAGGGAGTCTGACAGGCAGTGAGGGAGTCTGACAGGCAGTGAGGGAGTCTGACAGGCAGTGAGGGAGTCTGACAGGCAGTGAGGGAGTCTGACAGGCAGCGGGGGAGTCTGACAGGCAGTGAGGGAGTCTGACAGGCAGCGGGGGAGTCTGACAGGCAGCGAGGGAGTCTGACAGGCAGCGAGGGAGTCTGACAGGCAGTGAGGGAGTCTGACAGGCAGCGTGGGAGGCTTGACAGGCAGCGAGGGAGTCTGACAGGCAGCGAGGGAGTCTGACAGTCAGTGAGGGAGTCTGACAGGCAGTGAGGGAGTCTGACAGGCAGCGTGGGAGTCTGACAGGCAGCGAGGGAGTCTGACAGGCAGCGAGGGAGTCTGACAGGCAGCGAGGGAGTCTGACAGGCAGCCTGGGAGTCTGCCAGGCAGCGAGGGAGTCTGACAGGCAGCGGGGGAGTCTGACAGGCAGTGAGGGAGTCTGACAGGCAGCATGGGAGTCTGACAGGCAGCGAGGGAGTCTGACAGGCAGCGGGGGAGTCTGACAGGCAGCGAGGGAGTCTGACAGGCAGCGGGGGAGTCTGACAGGCAGCGAGGGAGTCTGACAGGCAGCGGGGGAGTCTGACAGGCAGCGAGGGAGTCTGACAGGCAGTGAGGGAGTCTGACAGGCAGTGAGAGAGTCTGACAGGCAGCGTGGGAGTCTGACAGGCAGCGTGGGGGTCTGACAGGCAGTGAGGGAGTCTGACAGGCAGTGAGGGAGTCTGACAGGCAGCGTGGGAGTCTGACAGGCAGCGAGGGAGTCTGACAGGCAGTGTGGGAGTCTGACAGGCAGTGTGGGAGTCTGACAGGCAGTGTGGGAGTCTGACAGGCAGTGTGGGAGTCTGACAGGCAGTGAGAGAGTCTGACAGGCAGCGAGGGAGTCTGACAGGCAGCGAGGGAGTCTGACAGGCAGTGTGGGAGTCTGACAGGCAGTGTGGGAGTCTGACAGGCAGTGAGAGAGTCTGACAGGCAGCGAGGGAGTCTGACAGGCAGCGAGGGAGTCTGACAGGCAGCGAGGGAGTCTGACAGGCAGTGTGGGAGTCTGACAGGCAGTGTGGGAGTCTGACAGGCAGTGTGGGAGTCTGACAGGAAGCCTGGGAGTCTGACAGGCAGCGTGGGAGTCTGACAGGCAGCGAGGGAGTCTGACAGGCAGTGAGGGAGTCTGACAGGCAGCGTGGGAGTCTGACAGGCAGCGTGGGAGTCTGACAGGCAGCGAGGGAGTCTGACAGGCAGTGAGGGAGTCTGACAGGCAGTGAGGGAGCCTGACAGGCAGCGTGGGAGTCTGACAGGCAGCGAGGGAGTCTGACAGGCAGTGAGGGAGTCTGACAGGCAGCGGGGGAGTCTGACAGGCAGTGAGGGAGTCTGACAGGCAGCGGGGGAGTCTGACAGGCAGTGAGGGAGTCTGACAGGCAGCGGGGGAGTCTGACAGGCAGTGAGGGAGTCTGACAGGCAGCGAGGGAGTCTGACAGGCAGGATGGAGTCTGACAGGCAGCGAGGGAGTCTGACAGGCAGCGAGGGAGTCTGACAGGCAGCGGGGGAGTCTGACAGGCAGTGAGGGAGTCTGACAGGCAGCGGGGGAGTCTGACAGGCAGTGAGGGAGTCTGACAGGCAGCGGGGGAGTCTGACAGGCAGTGAGGGAGTCTGACAGGCAGTGAGGGAGTCTGACAGGCAGCGGGGGAGTCTGACAGGCAGCGAGGGAGTCTGACAGGCAGTGAGGGAGTCTGACAGGCAGCGGGGGAGTCTGACAGGCAGCGAGGGAGTCTGACAGGCAGCGGGGGAGTCTGACAGGCAGCGAGGGAGTCTGACAGGCAGTGAGGGAGTCTGACAGGCAGCGGGGGAGTCTGACAGGCAGCGAGGGAGTCTGACAGGCAGCGAGGGAGTCTGACAGGCAGTGAGGGAGTCTGACAGGCAGCGTGGGAGGCTTGACAGGCAGCGAGGGAGTCTGACAGGCAGCGAGGGAGTCTGACAGTCAGCGAGGGAGTCTGACAGGCAGCGAGGGAGTCTAACTGGCAGCGTGGGAGTCTGACAGGCAGCGAGGGAGTCTGACAGTCAGCGAGGGAGTCTGACAGGCAGTGAGGGAGTCTAACTGGCAGCGTGGGAGTCTGACAGGCAGCGAGGGAGTCTGACAGGCAGCAAGGGAGTCTGCCAGGCAGCGAGGGAGTCTGACAGGCAGCGAGGGAGTCTGACAGGCAGCCTGGGAGTCTGCCAGGCAGCGAGGGAGTCTGACAGGCAGCGGGGGAGTCTGACAGGCAGTGAGGGAGTCTGACAGGCAGCATGGGAGTCTGACAGGCAGCGAGGGAGTCTGACAGGCAGCGGGGGAGTCTGACAGGCAGCGAGGGAGTCGGACAGGCAGCGGGGGAGTCTGACAGGGAGCGAGGGAGTCTGACAGGCAGTGAGGGAGTCCGACAGGCAGCGAGGGAGTCTGACAGGCAGCGAGGGAGTCTGACAGGCAGCGGGGGAGTCTGACAGGCAGCGAGGGAGTCTGACAGGCAGCGGGGGAGTCTGACAGGCAGCGAGGGAGTCTGACAGGCAGTGAGGGAGTCTGACAGGCAGTGAGAGAGTCTGACAGGCAGCGTGGGAGTCTGACAGGCAGCGTGGGGGTCTGACAGGCAGTGAGGGAGTCTGACAGGCAGTGAGAGAGTCTGACAGGCAGCGTGGGAGTCTGACAGGCAGCGTGGGAGTCTGACAGGCAGCGAGGGAGTCTGACAGGCAGTGTGGGAGTCTGACAGGCAGTGTGGGAGTCTGACAGGCAGTGTGGGAGTCTGACAGGAAGCCTGGGAGTCTGACAGGCAGCGTGGGAGTCTGACAGGCAGTGTGGGAGTCTGACAGGCAGCGAGGGAGTCTGACAGGCAGTGAGGGAGTCTGACAGGCAGCGTGGGAGTCTGACAGGCAGCGAGGGAGTCTGACAGGCAGCGAGGGAGTCTGACAGGCAGTGAGGGAGTCTGACAGGCAGTGAGGGAGTCTGACAGGCAGTGAGGGAGTCTGACAGGCAGCGAGGGAGTCTGACAGGCAGTGAGGGAGTCTGACAGGCAGCGGGGGAGTCTGACAGGCAGCGAGGGAGTCTGACAGGCAGTGAGGGAGTCTGACAGGCAGTGAGAGAGTCTGACAGGCAGCGTGGGAGTCTGACAGGCAGCGTGGGGGTCTGACAGGCAGTGAGGGAGTCTGACAGGCAGTGAGAGAGTCTGACAGGCAGCGTGGGAGTCTGACAGGCAGCGTGGGAGTCTGACAGGCAGCGAGGGAGTCTGACAGGCAGTGTGGGAGTCTGACAGGCAGTGTGGGAGTCTGACAGGCAGTGTGGGAGTCTGACAGGAAGCCTGGGAGTCTGACAGGCAGCGTGGGAGTCTGACAGGCAGTGTGGGAGTCTGACAGGCAGCGAGGGAGTCTGACAGGCAGTGAGGGAGTCTGACAGGCAGCGTGGGAGTCTGACAGGCAGCGAGGGAGTCTGACAGGCAGCGAGGGAGTCTGACAGGCAGTGAGGGAGTCTGACAGGCAGTGAGGGAGTCTGACAGGCAGTGAGAGAGTCTGACAGGCAGTGAGGGCGCCTGACAGGCAGCGTGGGAGTCTGACAGGCAGCGAGGGAGTCTGACAGGCAGTGAGGGAGTCTGACAGGCAGCGAGAGAGTCTGACAGGCAGTGAGGGAGCCTGACAGGCAGTGAGGGAGTCTGACAGGCAGCATGGGAGTCTGACAGGCAGCGAGGGAGTCTGACAGGCAGTGAGGGAGTCTGACAGGCAGTGAGGGCGCCTGACAGGCAGCGTGGGAGTCTGACAGGCAGCGAGGGAGTCTGACAGGCAGTGAGGGAGTCTGACAGGCAGCGAGAGAGTCTGACAGGCAGTGAGGGAGCCTGACAGGCAGCGTGGGAGTCTGACAGGCAGCGAGGGAGTCTGACAGGCAGTGAGGGAATCTGACAGGCAGCGAGAGAGTCTGACAGGCAGTGTGGGAGTCTGACAGGCAGCGTGGGAGTCTGACAGGCAGTGTGGGAGTCTGACAGGCAGCGTGGGAGTCTGACAGGCCGCATGGGAGTCTGACAGGCAGTGAGGGAGTCTGACAGGCAGTGTGGGAGACTGACAGGCAGTGAGGGAGTCTGACAGGCAGCGTGGGAGTCTGACAGGCAGTGTGGGAGTCTGACAGGCAGTGAGAGAGTCTGACAGGCAGTGAGGGTGTCTGACAGGCAGCGTGGGAGTCTGACAGGCAGCGTGGGAGTCTGACAGGCAGCATGGGAGTCTGACAGGCAGCGTGGGAGTCTGACAGGCAGTGAGGTAGTCTGACAGGCAGCGAGGGAGTCTGACAGGCAGTGAGGGAGTCTGACAGGCAGCGAGGGAGTCTGACAGGCAGTGAGGGAGTCTGACAGGCAGCATGGGAGTCTGACAGGCAGTGAGGGAGTCTGACAGGCAGCGAGGGAGTCTGACAGGCAGCGTGGGAGTCTGACAGGCAGTGAGGGGGTCTGACAGGCAGCGAGGGAGTCTGACAGGCAGTGAGGGAGTCTGACAGGCAGCGTGGGAGTCTGACAGGCAGTGAGGGAGTCTAACAGGCAGTGAGGGAGTCTGACAGGCAGCGTGGGAGTCTGACAGGCAGTGAGGGAGTCTGACAGGCAGTGAGGGAGTCTGACAGGCAGCGAGGGAGTCTGACAGGCAGCGTGGGAGTCTGACAGGCAGTGAGGGAGTCTGACAGGCAGCGAGGGAGTCTGACAGGCAGTGAGGGAGTCTGACAGGCAGCGTGGGAGTCTGACAGGCAGTGAGGGAGTCTGACAGGCAGTGAGGGAGTCTGACAGGCAGCGAGGGAGTCTGACAGGCAGTGAGGGAGTCTGACAGGCAGCGAGGGAGTCTGACAGGCAGCGAGGGAGTCTGACAGGCAGTGAGGGAGTCTGACAGACAGTGAGGGAGTCTGACAGGCAGTGAGGGAGTCTGACAGGCAGCGAGGGAGTCTGACAGGCAGCCTGGGAGTCTGACAGGCAGCCTGGGAGTGTGACAGACAGTGAGGGAGTCTGACAGGCAGCGAGGGAGTCTGACAGGCAGCCTGGGAGTGTGACAGACAGTGAGGGAGTCTGACAGGCAGTGAGGGAGTCTGACAGGCAGCGAGGGAGTCTGACAGGCAGTGAGGGAGTCTGACAGGCAGCGAGGGAGTCTGACAGGCAGTGAGGGAGTCTGACAGGCAGCCTGGGAGTCTGACAGGCAGTGAGGGAGTCTGACAGGCAGTGAGGGAGTCTGACAGACTGTAGTTGATACGGGATGCTGAGCTGGTCCTGCTGATCCAGAACTGGCCCTTCTCATTAACAGTGGTCACTCTGGAAGTGAGGCTGTGGAGTAACAGGAGTCTGTCCTTCAGCACACCTGGACAGCGGGGGTTTCTGAGTGACCAGGTCTGGCCTGCTGTCAGCTTTCCTTTGGCCATGTTCAGGGAACATCTGCGTGACAATGTGATGTGAGGAATTCACACAGGGGATGGCGGGTATGAGTGGAAGAGGAAGGCAAGCCGCAAGACCTTCTCGCAACCTGTGACCAGCAGTGATCCGTCAGTCTGAATTCGGATTTGTCACCTGAAAGAATTCCAGATGGGACGTGAGAGTGAAGGCCACGATTAATTGCATCAGGACACACTGCCTTCTCCAACTTCCATTCCCTCTGCCTCCTTTAGTCTAACAGAATGTTGTGGGAAATACATTGAAACCATTTCCATCAGCCCTTCTCAGAAACTGATCCTTTCATTCTTGTATCTGTACAACCCCTATCTCAGCAGAGTGAGCCCAACAGAGTGAGTTCAAATCCCACATCAGCTGGGGTTAGCATGAGGGACTCTCTTTCTGAACCTCTCCCCCCTGCCTGAGGCATGGTGACCCTCAGGTTAAATCCCCACCAATCGTCACTCTCTAAAGAGAGAGCAATCCCATGACCCTCTGGGTCTATGGCTGAATTTTACTTCAGCCAGTATTTGATGAACTCCATGTTGCGTAATGGGAGTAATCCGATAACAAACTCGACAGTTCACAGTAATAAAGTGGCAATGTGGAGCTGTAATTGAAAGGTAAGTTAATATGATCCCCTGAAACAATTTCTTACAAATTAGTGTAAATGGAGAGTCAATGAAGGTGCAACAATTAGGCAAGTAACAGAGAGCTAATGTGAGAATTGAACCCCTGAACAGAAATCAGAACGGCATAAAGTGCAGTAAAGGGGCTGAGTAAAAATCAATTAGTGCAATAGTTTATTAAGGAAGTCAGGCATATTGAAATTCTGAATGCTGGGTATTCATGTGGAAGAAAGGGGGATCTTCAGACCAACTGGACTTGAATCTTGAGCTAACAGGGAGGGAAAGGAAATGAGGGGGAGGGGTGGCTGGGCGTGTCTCTGCCATATTAGCAACAGTCCGAGGTGAACACTTCCTGGCAGCACTGTGATTGTACGAAGGACCTCCGGTGCCTGTCCCTCAACCAATACCACTGAAACAGATCCTCAGGTCATCATTACATTGCTGTTTGTGAGATCTTGCTGTACCAACATTGACTGCCACCAGTGAAGTATTTCATGACTCGAAAGTGCATTGGGACACCCTGGGGCTCATGGAGGGAGCTATATAAATGCACAGTCATTTATTTTTGTTTCTAAGAGAGGTAACTTGATGTTTGACAACTGAGGGTCAAGTTCTTCAGGAGGTGAAGGGTGGGGGGAGTGGGGGGAGTTTTGTTGGGATGGAGGGGAGAGTGTTTGTGCGATAGTCACAGGAGGGTATATTAATGAAAACTTCTTACATCGTGCAGCACAGAAAGGCCCTTCAGGAGAGGAAGGTCATGGTCTACATTGTCCTCAATATTGGTAGTTATCTCCGGCCTAATCCTGTTAAGTCAAGCACCCTGGTAATGTTCTGGGGACCTGGGTTCGAATTCTGCCATTGCAGATGGTGGAATTTGACTCCAATAAAAATCTGGATTTAAGGGTTTAATGATGACCATGAATCCATTGTTGATTGTTGGAAAAATCCCAGCTAGGTCACTAATGTCCCTCAGGGAAGGAAACTGCCATCCTTACCTGGTCTGGCCTACATGTGACTCCAGACCCACAGCAATGGGGTTGGTGTTATCTGAGATTAGGAATGGGCAATAAATAGAGTTTTTGAGAAGTACATCATGGACACAGACCCTTCGGTCCAGCCCCTCCATGCCAACCAGATATCCTATCATAATCCAGTCCCATTTGCCAGCACTCAGCCCATATCCCTGTAAACCCTTCCTATTCATCTATCCATCCAGATCTCTTTCAATGTTGTAATTGTACCAGCCTCCACCACTGCCTCTGGCAGCTCATTCCATACACGTACCACCGTCTGCTTGAAAAAGTTGCCCCTTAGACCTCTTTTATATTTTATAAGGTCCTTTTTAAATCTTTCCCTTCTCACCATAAACCTATGCCCTTTAGCTCTGGATTCTCTCACCCCAGGGAAAAGACCTTGTCTATTCATCCTATCCGTGCCCCTCATGATTTTATAAATGCTGATTCAGCTAGCAACACCCTCAATCCACGAATGAATCAAATAAACGCCCACAGGTGTGAGATTGGCAGCACAAGGACAGAGGAGATGGGCGCACAGTTGGTGAAGTGGTGTAGGATGGAGGTTCTTGTAATGGCTGGATCAGTTCAGCAGGAGCTGGGACCTGACGCACCTAACCAGGGACAGGATCTGTCTCCTGACAGGCAGACTTGCTAATGTTATTGGGGAGGGTTTGAATTAACTTGAGAGAGGTGTGGGAAGCAAGGAGTAATGTTGCAGAGTTTATTGGGAAAGACTGATAATACGAGTGTAGGGATTAATAAACTATTACATGGAATCAGTGTAAGGAGGAAAGTAATGAGATTAAAATTAGGATTAGAAGACAGCTATGTAACTGTATAGAATATGGTGCAAAAAGGTGGTGAGTTGCAGATGGACGTACACCCATTCCATGATCAGAGACATCAGAAATGTGGAATTTTCTGATATCTAGAGGGAAACAAAGACCACTGCTGGGAGACAGTGAGGTCTGCAGATGCTGAAGATCAGAGTAGAGAGCACAGCAGATCAGGCAGCATCCGAGCAGCAGGAATCTGAAGAAGGCTCCGGCCTGAAACGCTGATTTCCTGCTCCTCAGATGCTACAAAGACCACTGCTGGACCACTCAATCTTTTAATTCACTGGAGCATGAAGTTGACCTGGTTTGGGGTGTCTGTAGGTCCAATATGACTGGCGCCTGCTCACCCCCATCTTGGCAGTGTCAATCCTGGCTGTCTGACATCTCTCCAAACAGAAAACAAAGTCCTAACTAATCCTCATACATCAATCCTGTCACCGCAGGAATCGACCTGGTAAACCTCCATTACAATTTCGCCATAGACAGAACATCAGGATGTGGAGATCAAAACTGTGCTCAATGCTGCAGGGCTGCTCTGACTGAGACCCTGCATAACTACAGCAAGATCTCCCTCCTCTTGTACTCGAATCATCTCACTATGAAGTACAAACATGTCATAATTCATTTCTCCTTTGTCCTCTTTGTTCCTCCAGTTCTGTTTGCTGTCTCTATTAAACATGAGGTTAGGTTAGAGATTGCCTTTTGGGTGATAAGGGTAGTGCCCTCTAGATGTGGCTAATGATCTTTAGAAAGAGTTCCTCCACAGTCACAGTATTGGTCTGTAACTAGGACATGGTCCTTTCTGGGATAACGCTGAACATAACGACCAGCTCCAGAACCACTGCTTCAGCTGTGGCACCAACTGGAGGTGCCCAATAGTACCATCAGCTCAGTGATGGTGCACAGCATCTTACATAACGACACCACACTGAGGGAGCAGCCTCTCCCACCCCAGGGGAATGGCTGGTACAGGAGTAACCCAAAGGCAAGCAAAGACAGGAAAACAATAGCTCACCAGTGCCTGAGCTCCAGAGTCAGGGGCACATTGTCATAGTCAGATAGTCATCGAGTCCGACAGCGTGGAGACAAGCCCTTTCATTCAAACTGGGCTATGCCGACCAAAATAACCCCATTTCCTGCACTTGGCCCATATCCATCTAAATCTTTCCTAGCCATGTATTTGAATTGTCTCTGAACCCAACAGCCCTGAAGCTCTGTCACCCCTGTTCCTAAAACCCATTTCTTGGTTGCCTTCTGTCAGTCCCACCATGTGCACAGGATCCTTCCTTATCACTGATAACTAATTCAGGAAGGACCTTTTACTCCAGCACTTCATTCCCATGTGCCTAATGTTAATCAGGAATTACCAAAAATACCCCTTGTCCATAGAGCCCGAAGTTGGGCCTTGCATGCTACTTATCCCGGGGGACAGCTTACATGGTTTACAGCTTGGGAAGGTGGGAATGCCTCAGGAGGGTCAGGCCTGGGAGTGTGTGTAACTGAAGCTGGGAGTGCCTCAGGGAGGTCAGGCCTGGGAGTGTGTGTAACTGAAGGTGGGAGTGCCTCAGGGAGGTCAGGCCTGGGAGTGTGTGTAACTGAAGCTGGGAGTGCCTCAGGGAGGTCAGGCCTGGGAGTGTGTGTAACTGAAGGTGGGAGTGCCTCAGGGAGGTCAGGCCTGGGAGTGTGTGTAACTGAAGGTGGGAGTGCCTCAGGGAGGTCAGGCCTGGGAGTGTGTGTAACTGAAGGTGGGAGTGCCTCAGGGAGGTCAGGCCTGGGAGTGTGTGTAACTGAAGGTGGGAGTGCCTCTGGGCGGTTAGGCCTGGGGGTGTGTGTAACTGAAGGTGGGAGTGCCTCAGGGAGGTCAGGCCTGGGAGTGTGTGTAACTGAAGTGGCCAGCTGTAGACTGCAGTGTCCCCCTGATGGGGCAAGACAGTCTGGTCCAGCTGCCATTGTGGCAATGGGAAGGACACTGGCTGAGTAAGTATGTGATTTGTTAGTTCAGGAGAGGACAATGGATGCCACTACCATAGAGCAGAGTCTGCTGCCCTGTGTTTGAACAGAGTACTGGATCAATAGGAGTGCTACCCTGTCATCAGAGCAACTGAAGGGCTTGTGCACTGAGCCTTAAAGCTTAACCCTATTGCTGTATCAGAACATGCGCTTAACCTGCCATTGTGCAATTAGTCATCTGGATAATGATGAAGAACTTATGCTCAAAACGTCGACTCTCCTGCTCCTCGGATGCTGCCTGACCGGCTGTGCTGTTCCAGCACCACACCTTTTTACTTAAAATAACGGCCTGGGGAACATTAACATGCTGACTGACACCTTACTGTGAGCACTCAATAGGAAGACCACCAGACACCGTCCTGGTTAGCTCTGCATTTCCCAAGAGTGAGCTGCCTCTCTCCATCGAGAGATGTGGTTAGTGAGGATTTTGAAAAGCTACAATAAAAGCAAAATGCTGCAGATGCTGGAAGTCTAAAATAAAAACAGTACAATGCTGGCAGCAACTGTGTAAGGATCCAAAAGGACTCTTCTTCTGAACTGGGGTCTCCCTCAGCTGCCCTGTCCCCTCAATGCCTTCCTCCTTACGGTTCAACAGGGAACTGGCAGGGGTTTCGTGGCCATTTGAAAGGTGGTATCAGTGATTTCCCTTGCCTCCTGTCTGGCTGCTGCCCATGACTGCCCACTACTGGTCAATAGAACACATTGAACGACTCTCTCATCTCCCCTAACCTCTGGGTGGTGTTGTGGACCAGACAAAACCCCCTCAAAATATGTTCAGAAAATCACCCAAACCCTGACTTTTTCTCATTTTAAAGATAAGTGTAAAGTGCTGCGTTCCAGATGTACTTCAACAGATTTTGTTAGAAAACACACTTTATTCATCTTCTCTAGTTAAAATACAACAAAAGAAAGAAGGATTGGAGTAACAACTCGATTGGAAAACTTAACAGAATAATCGATTATTTTACTACTAAGCAGCAGCTATTCCAATATAAAGTTAAAATGTATACAACACTAGGTTATAGTCCAGCAGGTATATTTGGAAGCTCTAGCTTTGAGAGCTAACTGATGAAGAAACATCACTCCAAAAGCTAGTGCTTCCAAATGAACCTGTTGAACTATAATCTAGTGTTGTGTGACTTTAACCTTGTACACCCCAGTCCAACACTGGCACCTCCACATCATGCACTGTAATACAGTAATGTCCCATCAAAGCACCCTTGGCAAATACGAGTTCAGAGAAATAAAAACTGAAAGAATGGCAGAAACAGAAATTGCTGGAAAAGCTCAGCAGGTCTGGGGAGAGAAATCAGAGTTAGCATTTCAGCTTGAGTGACCCTGCCTTGGAACTTATAAAGCAGAATGATGAACCTGAACTCCTAGGTCATTCTGCAAGAATCTGTAGGTAGATAGGTCTCTGTGGGGTCTTATGCTGAAGTGGTAGTGTCCCTCCCTCTGTGCCAGGAGATTACAGTTCAAGAGCTCCTTCAAAAAAATCCCAGATTCTTACACACATCTGTCTGCTCAGTATTCCATCCACCTATAGTGCCAATTTTCATTCCTTTCTCAAAGTAACCCCTTCTTACTGCATAACGTGCAGTCTTAACATTTTCAGAACAGAGACTGGAAGCACTGATGTCTGTCTTTCCTCTATCTGACTGTGATCTATCTCTGGTAGATGTAATTGAACAGAGACCCAGAGATTATCAGGGAAGACCCACTCCTGTCAAGACAGACTAAACATTGTCAATTATCTCGTGCTAATTAAAAATGATCAGCAAAGACATGAAGTTGCTGTGAAATTACAAGATCGAAATATGCTCATCACAAACTGCGTCCTTAAGTGATTGGGTCCGAAGTCCCACAACACCAGGTTATAATCCAACAGGTTTATTTGAGTGTACAAAGTTAAAAATCACACACACCAGGTTGTTTTTTTTTTAGATTACTTACAGTGTGGAAACAGGCCCTTCGACCCAACAAGTCCACACTGCCCCGCCGAAGCGCAACCCGCCCATACCCCTACATTTACCCCTTACTTAACACTATGGGGCAATTTAGCATGGCCAATCCACCTGACCTGCACATCTTTTGGACTGTGGGAGGAAACCGGAGCACCCGGAGGAAACCCACGCAAACACGGGGAGAATGTGCAAACTCCACACAGTCAGTCGCCTGAGGCGGGAATTGAACCTGGGTCTCCTGCGCTGTGAGGCAGCAGTGCTAACCACTGTGCCACCGTGCCGCCCAGATTTTTTTTGTTTTGTTACATTGTGTGGTTTTTAACTTTGTACACCCCAGTCCAATTCCAGCGTCTCCAAATCAAGTTTACTTGAAATCACAAGCTTTGGCAGCGCTGTTCCTTTATCAGGTGCAGTGCCTCTGAAAGTTTGTGTGATTCCAAATAAACCTGTTGGACTATAGCCTGGTGTCATGGGGATTTGCACCCATCCATCCCAGTGCAACACTGACACCTTCAGTAACATTATCACAGCAAGAGTAATCCAGGTTAATGTCAGCACAGCGGATCGTGATATTCAAATTCAATTAATAAATCTGGAATTAAATTTAGTCAAATGGTGACCATTGTCATTTGTCAAAAAAAACCCATCTGGTTCACTGATGGCTGTCAGAGACCCTTACCTTACCGGGTCTGGCCTACACGTGAGTCCAGGCCCAGAGCAATGCAGCTGATTTTGAAATGACTCCAGAAATGGTTCCAGCTGACCACCAATTGCATAAAACTGTTGCAAACTTTAAGAGCAGGAATGAAAACAGACAGACAATGGGGTATCAGCTGACGCACCAGAAACAACAAAGGCAGTACAGGCCTGTCAATGTTACAAGATCCTCCTCAGGAAACTCAGAAGGTCGGTTTCCAAATTAGGGAAGATACAGGCACCTTTAACAGCAGTCTGACAGAGCATTACTTACAGAATCATCACTTGCACAACATCACCACCATCCCAGGGTATGTCCTGTCCCACTAGCAGGACACACCCAGCAGACATGGTGGTACAGTGGTATACAATCAGGAGGGAACTACCTTCAACATTGACTCCGGTCCCCATGATGGCTCCTGACTTCAGGTTAAACATGGGAGGGGATGTGTCTGTGTGGGATGTTTTTCAGAGCTGAAAATGTGTTGCTGGAAAAGCGCAGCTGGGCAGGCAGCATCCAAGGAGCAGGAGAATTGATGTTTCGTGCATGAGCCCTTCTTCAGGAATCTTCCTGAAGAAGGGCTCATGCCCGAAACGTCGATTCTCCTGCTTCTTAGATGCTCCTGACCTGCTGCGCTTTTCCAGCAACACATTTCCAGCTCTGATCTCCAGTATCTGCAGTCCTCACTTTCCCCTGGGATGTTTTTCAGACAGTCAGTGTGACTTGATGGGCCACACTGAGATTCTATGATATCTCAAACCGTCCATTCCTGGCAGCATCTTGGTAAATCATTTCTGAACTCTGTCCAGAGTAATAATATCCTCCCTATAACAGGGCAGCCAGAACGACACACAGTACATTCATGCCACACAAGTGACTGAATCAATTAAGAGACAATCTAACCTCTGCCTCTTGACATTCAATAGTGTTACCCTCACTGAATCTCCCACTATCAACATCTTGGAGGTTACTATTGACTAGAAACTCAACTGGACTCACCACATAAACACACTGGCTACAAAAGCAAGTCGGAGTTTAGGAATATAGCGGTAAGTAACTCACCTCCTGACTCCCCAAAGTCTGTCCACTATCTACAAGGCACAAGTCAAGAATGTGATGGAATACTCCCCACTTGTCTGGATGGAAAAGCTCCAACAACACTCAAGAAGCTTAAGATCACCCAGAACAAAGCAGCCGGCTTGATGGACACCCACTCCTTCCAGCACCAATGCTCAGTGGCAGCAATGTGTACTATTTAAACCATAACACTATAGAAATTTACCAAAGATTCTTAGAAACCCACGACCACTTCCATCTAGAAGGACAAGGGCAGCAGATACATGGGAACACCACCCCCTGCAAGTTCCCCTCCAAATCACACAGCATCCTCACTTGGAAATATATCGCCGTCCCTTCACGGTCACTGGATCAAAATCCTGGAAGTCTCCCCCTCAGGGCATTGTGGGTCAACCTGTAGCACATGGACTGCAGCGGTTCAAGAAGGCAGCTCACCCCCACCTTCTCAAGGGGTAACTAGGGACGGGTAATAAATGTTGGCCCAGCCAGTGACATGCACCTCCAGTGAATGTGGATCTAAACTGATGTCAAAGAAAGGATGGGATTAGTGATGGTCTCTTTATCAATTAGAATTAGATTTGAATCTGGTATGAATTGAATTAATTAATCCAATGGGAAATAAGAAAACATTGTGTTATCTGAAATGGTTTACTGTCCAAGGGAAGTAAGCTAATTTTTAACCAGTAAATCAATGTAAGGAATGCTCCCATTGTGGTTTCAGCCACATGGAAACTGTGGAGCTGGACAAGGAGGATAAAGAATTGTCTGTTTAATTCCAGCACAGAAGGATACACTTATGGGGAAAGGACAAACAGACTGGATACCTTATAACAGAAAAGCAAGGCTCACTGATGTCCTGACACAGTGCTTAAAGATTACAAGAATCTGAGAAGTGTACCAGTAGGGATGTCTTTGTTTGTCAGTAATAAATTTGACAGGGAATTCACACTGGAGACAGTAAGGACTGCAGATGCTGGAATTCAAAGTCAACAGGTATGAAGCTGTGGAGCAGGTCAGACAGCATCTGAGGAGCAGGAAAGGCAACAATTTGGGCTGAAACTGTTCACCAGGATGAAATACTGACTTTCCTGCTCCTCGGATACTGTCTGACCGACTGTGCTGTTCCAGCTTCACACCATGGAATTCACGATGAGTTCCTTCACCTGAACAGTCCTCGGAGCTCACTGCTGCAGGAAGCAGTTGGGGAAAATGTTGTTTGGTGCATGTGCTTCAAAACTAGACCAGCACAAGGAGGCAAGGCTGGTAGCATTGATGACTGACATTTCCCAACGGACTGAGTAGTCTGTGCTTGTAAATGCAATATCTTCCTGTGTCGAGATTAACTGTTCTGAAGAAGGGACACCAGACTGGAAACATTAACTCTGATTTCCCTCCACAGAAGCTTCCAGACCTGTTGTGTTTCTTCATCAATTTCTGAGCTTGTTTCAGACTTACAGCATCCACAGTTCTTTGCTTTATATTATTTTAGCATTTTATATTTATTTTTATTCTCTAATTTTGCAAATTAACTGACACCGTTCTCATACTGAAACAATGCCCTGCTTTTATTTCTAGACGATCATCCAAAGCAACTAATTTTTCTCGCCCTCCATAAGTTAATGCTACTTCAGGGACCTGAGGCCTGAGTCAGAGACAATGGACTGAATTGTACCAGACATGTCAATTTTGGCTTTTGGTGGTTTTCCTTTTTATATTCACTTGTGGGACATGGGCATCACTGGCTGGGCCACCATTTATTGCCCATCCCTAGTTGCCCCCTGAGAAGATGGGGATGAGCTGCCTTCCAGAAGCACGGCTCTAAGTCAACCCACAATGCCATTACGGAGGAAATTCCAGGACTTTGACCGAGTGACAATGAAGGAATGTCAACATATTGCCCAGTCAGGATGGTGATACAGTGCCACACAACAGGCTTGAGGATCATGAGTGGTCATCGTATAAAAGGGATGGTAGCAGCATGGATACAAAATTAGCTGAGTGGTGGAAGACAGAGCGTAATGGTCCTTGGCTTTATTAATACGGACATAGTATACAAGAGCAAGGAGGTGATATTGAACTTGTACAAGGCACTTGTTAAACCTCAGTTGGAGGATTGTGCATTATTCTGGGAGTTGAAACTTTATTGCTGGAACAGCACAGCAGGTCAGGCAGCATCCAGGGAACAGGAGATTTGACGTTTCGGGCACAGGCCCTTCTTCAGGAATGAGCAGAGAGTGTTCAGCAGGAGAAGATAAAAGGTAGGGAGGAGGGACTTGGAGGAGGGGCGTTGGAAATGTGATAGGTGGAAAGAGGTCAAGGTGAGGGTGATAGGTCGGAGTAGGATGGAGGCGGAGAAGTCAAGAAGAAGACTGCAGGTCAGGAAGGCGGTGCCGGGCTGGAGGGATTCGGCTGAGACAAGGTGGGGGGAGGGGGGATGAAGAAACTGGTGAAGTCCAAGTTCATCCCCTGTGGTTGGAGGGTTCCCAGTCGGAAGATAAGACGCTCCTCCTCCGACCGTCGCGTTGTTGTGGTTTGGCGGTTGATGAGTCCAATGACCTGCATATCCTCGGTGGAGTGGGAGGGGGAGTTGAAATGCTGTGCTACAGGGTGGTTGGGTTGGTTCGTCCGGGTGGCCCAGAGGTGCTCTCTGAATTGCTCCGCAAGTAGGCGGCCTGTCTCCCCAATATAGAGGAGGCCACACCGGCTGCAGCGGATGCATTATTCTGGGAGCCACGTTATAAGAAAGATGTGAACATGTTGGAGAGAGTGCGGGTGGGATTTACAAGAGCGGGTCCAGGAATGATAAACTTCAGCGATGAGGAGGGATTAAAGAATGTGGGATTGTTCTCCTTCATGAGGGGCATGGAAACGGTAAACAGACAAAGTCTTTTTCCCTGGGGTGGGTGAGTCCAGAACTAGAGGGCATAGGTTTAGGGTGGGAGGGGAAAGATATGAAAGGGACCAAAGGGGCTACTTTTTCACACAGTGGGTGGTGCGTCTATGGAATGAGTTACCAGAGAAAGTGGTGGAGCTGGTACAATTACAGCATTTAAAAGGCATCTGGATGGATATAAGAATAGGAAGGGTTTGGAGGGATATAGACTAAGTGCTGGCAGGTGGGACTAGATTAGGTTGGGATATCAGGTCAGCATGGATGATTTGGACCGAAGGGTCTGTTTCCGTGCTGTACTATGACTCTATGACTCGATGGACAGCAGAAGTCTAAGCGGACATTTGATCAAGGTTTTCAGACTCATGAGCAGGCTGGGTAGGGTAGATCAGAAGAAGCTGTTCCTATTTGTACAACGAACAAGAAGGGCATAAATTTAAAGTTGTGTGCAGATGATCCAAGAGTGATGTGAGAAAAGATTTATTCACCCAGTGAATGGTGAGGGTGTGGAATACACTGCCTGGAAATATGGGGGACAGAGATTCAACTGAGACAGTCAAGAGGGGCATTGGATGGTTATTTGGATAGAAATGGTGGGCAGGGATCTGGGGAAAGGCAAGAGATTGGCTCTCGGGGATGGAACCAGTGAGGCATGATGGGCTGAATGGCATTGTTAAATTTCTGTGATTCTGTGGCGACAGAGAGAGGGCAATTTCAGGATGATAATGCCATTGAATGTCAATGAGAAGGAGTTCAGTTCAGTCCTGCTGGAGCTGACAGCTATCTCACTGCCTTCTCTTTGTCAAGGAATCATAACCAACATCTGCTTTACTTCACAAGGCATCCACGAGTTGCAGTGTACATTTCTTGAAATGGTCTGAGCATCCGATAGGTTGCTCTCTAAATGCATGTTGCTTGCATCAAATTGCTGTCTGAGTTGTAGCTGCAGCGTACACTGAGTTGTTCGGCAAATTCAACATGTAAGTTTCTGTCTCAAAAATGAGGGATGTTTTAGTTTGTGTTGTCCAGGGAAAGACAGCTGTAGTTGTGGCCTTCAATAATGAGCAACACTGCAGTAACATTTCAGTCGGACCGAGCTGCAAATTACAGTGACCGTCATTGTTCAAAGGAGATGTGAGAGGCAAGATTTTTTACATAGAGGGTGGTAAGTGCCTGGAATATGCTGACAGAGGAGGTGGGGTGAGGGGGATACAATAACAATACTTAAGAGGCAGCGTGTTGGATACATGAACAGGCAGCGAATAGAGGGAAATGGACTGCATAGAGGCTAAACGATTTTAGTTTGGAAAGGCATCATGTGTAGGCACAGTGTTGGTGGGCCGAAGGGCCTGTTCATGTGTTGCACAGTTCTTTCTTCTCTGTTCATGACTGAATTCAGTCAGCTGAAAGCCAGGAGGCTAAATGCCATGGCTTTGAGTCAGAATAAACTGAGGCAGGAGGGCAATGCCACCCAGGACCCACTGGCCATGCATCCACTTTGCACTATCTCGATGTCCCATCATTGCCATCCTTGACTTCAGGCAGAAAGAGTAAAGAATAACCTCATTAAGACAGACACAAGTTCTCCTACATATTGCTTGTGTTTAACTTGACACCAAATTCAAAGTGTTCTTCAACGTCCTTGGATAATGTCAGGTTTGTAAATAATTGCCTGGCTCCCTGCCATTCCACCTCCCACGAGGGTCGTACAGTAATCATAGCTGACAGGGTCCAGCCCAGTGTAAATGTCTTTGGTTTGATGGATCCATCTACAGGTTGTGTCTGCTGGAAATGTATCTCTGCAGAGCTCTCACTGAGAGATTAATCACACAGACCATTTGCCTACAATGAAAAATGAACCATCCCAAAAGGAAGATACTGAAATGTTTCTCGCCTGTAGACCATCCTGACTGATTTTTTTCCCCACCGGCATTCAAATTTTTTATCTGCTGCCTGAGTCAGACTACAAGACACAGGAACAAAAGTCTGCCATTCAGCCCATCGGTTGTGTTCCACCATTCATTGAGATCATGTCAGATCTGACAATCCTCAACTCCACTTTCCTGCCTTTTCCCTCTAACCCTTGATTCCCCTCTTGATTAAAAATCCATCTTAGTACTCATGGGATTCCCCATGACAATGAATGATAAATCCTGTAAAATCCTTGAGGATACTTGACAAACATTTTTTCATTATCACTGAGCACACCACAGACATCCTGTGTGAAGTGTGCTCTGATTCAGGGTGGTGAGGGGTATAACTGGAACCTACTCATTATGGACTTTTCATAGAATTCCTATAGTGTGGAAGCAGGCCATTTGACCCATCAAGTCCACACCAACCCTCCAAAGAACATCCCACCCTGAACCACTCCTCTACCCTATCCCTGTAGCTCTGCATATCCATGGACAGTACAGGACAATTTCCCATGGCCAGTCCACCCTAACCTGCACATCTCTGGAATGTGGGAGGAAACCAGAGCACCCAAAAGAAACACACACAGATGTGGGGAGAATGTACAAACTCCATATCGAACGGGGTAGAATCGAACCAGGGTACCTGGCGCCATGAGGCAGCAGTGCTAGCCACTGAGCCATCTTGTTGCCCTTTATTTATAAGGTACCCATATGACACATTGTGATAATTTTCAATCAATACAGTTTCCACCTGTTTCTAAATATGTGAACATGGGTGACCTTCCTGTTAATGTCCACCACCTAAATGCAATTACACACTCAATCAGTATTGAATGAACTGTACGAATTAGTGATGATTAATAATACATAGTCAAGTTTGTCCTGTTTGCCAAGTCACTATTTACCAGTGATACATAAATAATTTTGAATTCCCTTGTTTCCCCGTGGTGTAATTAGTGTCAGATTTGTATCAGTTTCCTGATGGTGTGAAACCCTGAAGAGATCAAATGCCATTTTCCAAACTGTAACAAAATCTTTCCCTGCCCACTCCCCAATTCCACCCCCAACCGAAAATGCTTCTAAAGAGTTGTATTGCAATTGTAATGTTATGGACAATACAGCCCAAACCTTTCAAGGTGTTTCAGGAAATCCGTGGATACAAGAGATTCGATAAAACCTGGAAAACCTGTGGACCTGGGAATGCACACAGCTATTGGGTAATAATGTAGAGTTCAGTTCTGAAAAAGGGGCACTGGACTCAAAGCATTCCTCTCTCCACAGATGCAGCCTGACCTACTAAATTTCTCCAACAATATCTGCCTTTCTTTCAGATCTTAGGAGTCTGTTGTTTTATTTTCAGGTGGTGGTCTATCAGGTTTCTGAACAGAACTGTTTCTAATTGCACTGTCTTTGCCAAATGTTAACACCTCTTTAAATAATTTGGATCATTTTTGCCACATCCTAATTCACCCCAGACAACCTGCAAACCCACTGGCTTCTTGGATAACAAAAGATTTGAGAAATTATCAAAGAGTGACTTATCAACACACTCTCAATATCTTACCATCTGATACAGCTTCTGACTGAGAGCCAGTCCTGCAGTGTTAGTAAACGGAATCAGACTGGTATTCTTTCCAAACCTTACCTTTAACAAAACAGTGATGCTCACAGCGTGATTTTCTGTTCCTAAGGACGAATTTCTATCGGGCAGCTGTTGTGTATCAAGCTGGGCTGATCGATCAGTATTGTTTCCTAATGGATTACCTGTGACAGAGCTCATCTAAACCCCCTCACAAACTTTTATGCTAGTATGGTTTGACAGATCATGAATTTACTCCTCAAAATGATTTGTGTGCCATTGCCAATTTAACCATAGGTTCGCAGAAAGATAATTCAGAAATGAATTAACTTTACAGGTTTAGTGTTAAACAAAGAGAGGGAGAATCCAATTTTCTGTCTTGTACATACAGAAGCAAAAACACTGCACTGATTATAATGGGGTCATCCAGGTGGACCTCTTGAAACTGAGTTCCCTGGTTGGGGCTGTTAATGCGGTCCAATCAGGGAGCCCTGGCTGACAGTTAGGAACAGGAGTGTCCCAGTGTAGAGGGGAATGGGCAGATGAGAGGGTCCACAAGAGTTTTATTTTGTTAGTTCACGGGATGAGGGTGTCGCTGGCTAGGCAGCATTTATTGCCCATCCCTAATTGCCCAGATGGCAGTTAAGAGTCAACCCCATTGCTGTGGGTCTGGAGTCACATGGAAGCCAGACTGGGTAATGATGGCAGTTTCCTTCCCTGTAGGACATTATTGATCCAGATGGGATTTTTCCAACAATTGACAATAGATTCATGGTCATCATTAGACTCTTAGTTCTAGATTTTGTTTTTTGACTTTTCATTGAATTCAAATACCACCATCTGCTTTTGGGAAATTCGAACCTAGCTCCCCGGAACATTCCCTGGGTCTCTGGATCAACAGCCCAGCAATAATACCACTAGACCACTGCCTCCTTGTCTGCTCCTGGGCCTGGCCAATGCCTCCTTGTCTGCTCCTGGGCCTGGCTAGGTTAGCTATGAACAGGTCAAGGTAGTGGGCTGTGGAGGGGACTGTTCCTGCTGACTGCCTGCCGCATTCCCTTCCACAGGTATGTTTGGGCACCTGGGTCTCCTTCGAGAGGGAGCACATGTTGTCCACCAATGCTCTTACTTCCTTTAGAGAGAGATGGGCACTGTGGGGAGGGGGGTGGTGGAGTGCCTTATTTTCCCCCTCCAATTCTGTTTTGATTTGATCCTTACCCTCCCCCTTCACTTTCTGCACATGAGCATTGCCCTGTCAGGCTCTGCTCGTTCCTGGTTCCCTGGCCACATGGCGTCTTTTCCGGTGGGAGAAATACAGAATAACGTTTCTGCACAATGGTGTCTCTTTACTGAGTAATTACACACACACACACACACACTCACACTCACTCACGCATACACACTCACTCACACATACACACTCACTCACATGCACACACACACACACTCACACTCACACACACATACACACTCACTCACATGCACACATACACACTCACTTACACAGACACTCACTCACTCACACGCACACACACACACACTCACACACACATACACACTCACTCACATGCACACACACACACACTCACACTCACACACACATACACACTCACTCACACGCACACACACACACACTCACACTCACACACACATACACACTCACTCACATGCACACATACACACTCATTTACACAGACACTCACTCACTCACACGCACACACACACACACACTCACACACACATACACACTCACTCACATGCACACGTACACACTCACACAGACACTCACTCACTCACACATACACACTCACACATACACACTCACTCACACATACACACTCACACATACACACTCACTCACATGCACACACACACAGACACACACTCACTTACACAGACACACAGGCACTCACTCACACATACACAAACTCACACACACATACACACTCACTCACACATACACAGACACACACTCACACTCACACATACACAGACACACACACTCACTTACACAGACACACAGACACTCACACATACACACTCACTCACATGCACACACACAGACACACACACTCATACACACACAGACACACATACACTCACATGCACTCACAGTTACACACACACACTCACATGCACTCACACACATACTCCCTCTCACACACAAACACACACTCACACACACACACTCTCACACACACACAAACTCACACACACACTCACACATTCTCTCTCACACACACTCACAGACACACACACTCACAGACACACATACAAACTCACATGCACTCATTCACACACTCACACACTCTCTCTCACACACACAACTCTCTCACATACACCCACTCACACTCTCTCTCACACAACCACACACACAGGGCGATGTAGGGAAATATAAGCACAACCGCTGGGGCCCCCTTGGGTGCAGAGATAGTGTGAGGGAAAGGGATAAAATATGAAAGAAAGATAACCAGGAGATTCAGAGGGTCTCCTCATTCTGGGCCTGGCTCTGAGCTGGCTGGGTCACAGCTTTGCACCCATGTGAGGTAGGTACGGTTAAAAAAAACAAAAATAAACAGGACTGTGTGAGGTCTGTTCACTCTGAGAGCTGGCTGTGAGGGAGCCAGGTCAGTGTTAAGGACTCTCCATGTGTAAATATCGGGGGACTTGGTGATGGGATCCCGGCCTCTGTGGGGTAATTTAAATGGTAATGAGAGAAAAGCACTTTCCTGAAGATATTTGTTTGCAGTGGTCACCGTTGAGTTGGGGGAAGTATTTCTGGCATTATGCCATTACTTGGGAAGCTTGACTCGTTTGATCCTTCGAAGACTGCGCCCAGTATGTGGAAATAATGTGTCATTTTCTTCTGGGCAAATGACATTGGGGCAGATGCAAAGCAATGAATAATTCTCCTGACAGCTTGTGGATCTGCAGCGTTTTTGGCTATTTGAAGCCTAACTCTCCCTGAGGCACCAGATACTAAAATCTTTCAAGAGTTGACGGATTTGTTTCAGGAATATTACAACCCCAAACCTCCTCGAATTCTGAGACGCTCTCGATTTTACTCAGCAATTCAAGAACCAGGGAATCCGTATTGGAATTTTTGATGAGGTTAAGACGACAGGCAGAGGCATACGACTTTGGTTTAACCCTCAATGAGATGCCGAGAGACAGTGTGGTATGTGGGATTAATGATGAAACCATGCCAAAGCACCTACCAGCTGAAGACCTGCTGGACTTCAAACAGGCATTACAATTGGCTTTGTCATTAGAAAATGTGGCAATTGGAGCAGTTGAGTTCCAGGGTACTCTGATGGAATTGTACACCTTCACCAGACCGACTGAGCCATCCAAGTGGAGGCAATTGCACAGCCTCACTCAGGACAGATCCTGAGCAGACGGACTCTAGGTCAGCCCAGGGCAAACCCCAAAACAAAGCCAAGCCTCAGCGAAATGGTTAAACATTTCTTCAGGATCCAGGCCAGCCAGACATTGTAGTTGATAGCGGTATGTCCCACTAGCGGTATGTCTCACTAGGGGTATGTCCCACTAGGGGTATGTCCCACTAGCGGTATGTCCCACTAGGGGTATGTCCCACTAGGGGTATGTCCCACTAGGGGTATGTCCCACTAGCAGGAGTCCCACTAGCAGGAGTCCCACTAGCGGTATGTCCCACTAGGGGTATGTCCCACTAGCGGTATGTCCCACTAGGGGTATGTCCCACTAGCGGTATGTCCCACTAGGGGTATGTCCCACTAGGGGTATGTCCCACTAGGGGTATGTCTCACTAGGGGTATGTCCCACTAGGGGTATGTCCCACTAGGGGTATGTCCCACTAGCAGGAGTCCCACTAGCAGGAGTCCCACTAGCAGTATGTCCCACTAGCGGTATGTCCCACTAGGGGTATGTCCCACTAGGGGTATGTCTCACTAGGGGTATGTCCCACTAGGGGTATGTCCCACTAGGGGTATGTCCCACTAGCAGGAGTCCCACTAGCGGTATGTCCCACTAGCGGTATGTCCCACTAGGGGTATGTCCCACTAGGGGTATGTCTCACTAGGGGTATGTCCCACTAGCGGTATGTCCCACTAGGGGTATGTCCCACTAGCGGTATGTCCCACTAGGGGTATGTCGCACTAGCGGTATGTCCCACTAGGGGTATGTCCCACTAGGGGTATGTCCTACTAGGGGTATGTCCCACTAGCGGTATGTCCCACTAGGGGTATGTCCCACTAGGGGTATGTCCCACTAGGGGTATGTCTCACTAGGGGTATGTCCCACTAGGGGTATGTCCCACTAGCGGTATGTCCCACTAGGGGTATGTCGCACTAGCGGTATGTCCCACTAGGGGTATGTCCCACTAGGGGTATGTCCTACTAGGGGTATGTCCCGCTAGCGGTATGTCCCACTAGGGGTATGTCCCACTAGCGGTATGTCCCACTAGGGGTATGTCCCACTAGCGGTATGTCCCACTAGGGGTATGTCCCACTAGCGGTATGTCCCACTAGGGGTATGTCCCACTAGCGGTATGTCCCACTAGGGGTATGTCTCACTAGGGGTATGTCCCACTAGGGGTATGTCTCACTAGGGGTATGTCCCACTAGCGGTATGTCCCACTAGCGGTATGTCCCACTAGCGGTATGTCCCACTAGGGGTATGTCCCACTAGCGGTATGTCCCACTAGCGGTATGTCCCACTAGCGGTATGTCCCAATAGGGGTATGTCCCACTAGCGGTATGTCCCACTAGGGGTATGTCCCACTAACGGTATGTCCCACTAGGGGTATGTCCCACTAACGGTATGTCCCACTAGCGGTATGTCCCACTAGGGGTATGTCCCACTAACGGTATGTCCCACTAGGGGTATGTCCCACTAGCGGTATGTCCCACTAGGGGTATGTCCCACTAGCGGTATGTCCCACTAGGGGTATGTCCCACTAGGGGTATGTCCCACTAGGGGTATGTCCCACTAGCGGTATGTCCCACTAGGGGTATGTCCCACTAACGGTATGTCCCACTAGCGGTATGTCCCACTAAGGGTATGTCCCACTAGCGGTATGTCCCACTAGGGGTATGTCCCACTAACGGTATGTCCCACTAGCGGTATGTCCCACTAGCGGTATGTCCCACTAGGGGTATGTCCCACTAACGGTATGTCCCACTAGCGGTATGTCCCACTAGGGGTATGTCCCACTAGCGGTATGTCCCACTAGGGGTATGTCCCACTAGGGGTATGACCCACTAGGGGTATGTCCCACTAGGGGTATGTCCCACTAGCGGTATGTCCCACTAGGGGTATGTCCCACTAGGGGTATGTCCCACTAGCGGTATGTCCCACTAGGGGTATGTCCCACTAGCGGTATGTCCCACTAGGGGTATGTCCCACTAGGGGTATGTCCCACTAGGGGTATGTCCCACTAGCGGTATGTCCCACTAGGGGTATGTCCCACTCGCGGTATGTCCCACTAGGGGTATGTCCCACTAGCGGTATGTCCCACTAGGGGTATGTCCCACTAGGGGTATGTCCCACTCGCGGTATGTCCCACTAGGGGTATGTCCCACTAGCGGTATGTCCCACTAGGGGTATGTCCCACTAGCGGTATGTCCCACTAGGGGTATGTCCCACTAGCAGGGGTCCCACTAGCAGGAGTCCCACTAGCGGTATGTCCCACTAGGGGTATGTCCCACTAGCGGTATGTCCCACTAGGGGTATGTCCCACTAGGGTTATGTCCCACTAGCAGGAGTCCCACTAGCGGTATGTCCCACTAGCGGTATGTCCCACTAGCGGTATGTCCCACTAGGGGTATGTCCCACTAGCGGTATGTCCCACTAGGGGTATGTCCCACTAGGGGTATGTCCCACTAGCGGTATGTCCCACTAGCGGTATGTCCCACTAGGGGTATGTCCCACTAGCGGTATGTCCCACTAGGGGTATGTCCCACTAGGGGTATGTCCCACTAGGGGTATGTCCCACTAGCGGTATGTCCCACTAGCGGTATGTCCCACTAGGGGTATGTCCCACTAGCGGTATGTCCCACTAGCGGTATGTCCCACTAGCGGTATGTCCCACTAGGGGTATGTCCCACTAGCGGTATGTCCCACTAGGGGTATGTCCCACTAGCGGTATGTCCCACTAGGGGTATGTCCCACTAGGGGTATGTCCCACTAGCGGTATGTCCCACTAGGGGTATGTCCCACTAGCGGTATGTCCCACTAGCGGTATGTCCCACTAGGGGTATGTCCCACTAGCGGTATGTCCCACTAGCGGTATGTCCCACTAGGGGTATGTCCCACTAGCGGTATGTCCCACTAGCGGTATGTCCCACTAGGGGTATGTCCCACTAGCGGTATGTCCCACTAGGGGTATGTCCCACTAGCGGTATGTCCCACTAGCAGGAGTCCCACTAGCGGTATGTCCCACTAGGGGTATGTCCCACTAGGGGTATGTCCCACTAGCGGTATGTCCCACTAGGGGTATGTCCCACTAGCGGTATGTCCCACTAGCGGTATGTCCCACTAGGGGTATGTCCCACTAGGGGTATGTCCCACTAGCGGTATGTCCCACTAGGGGTATGTCCCACTAGCGGTATGTCCCACTAGTGGTATGTCCCACTAGCGGTATGTCCCAATAGGGGTATGTCCCACTAGCGGTATGTCCCACTAGGGGTATGTCCCACTAGCGGTATGTCCCACTAGGGGTATGTCCCACTAGCGGTATGTCCCACTAGCGGTATGTCCCACTAGGGGTATGTCCCACTAGCGGTATGTCCCACTAGCGGTATGTCCCACTAGGGGTATGTCCCACTAGCGGTATGTCCCACTAGCGGTATGTCCCACTAGCAGGAGTCCCACTAGCGGTATGTCCCACTAGCGGTATGTCCCACTCGCGGTATGTCCCACTAGGGGTATGTCCCACTAGCGGTATGTCCCACTAGCGGTATGTCCCACTAGCAGGAGTCCCACTAGCGGTATGTCCCACTAGGGGTATGTCCCACTAGGGGTATGTCCCACTAGCAGGAGTCCCACTAGGATTGAAATAGAGTAAAGGAATTCACCGGCCGGTATCCAGGAAAGTGCACACCCTGGAGAGTTGACCTACATCTGGCCTGGAACAGCTAAACTGCTCAGCAACATCCAAGTTAGAACCAATCAAAATCAATATCTGGTTAAATGACACTCTCTTCGAATGGAACCTTTACAGATTAACGGGACAACTTGGGTTCCAGTCTCTTATGAGAAGCAGCTGGTTTAGTTACCACTAATTGTTGGAAAAGGCTCGGTTCAAACTTGATGGGGTGAAATTGGTTCAGAAAGATTCATCTAGATTGGCTCAACATTTTTCAATTAGAAAATTGCTGCCTGATTGAAGTCCTTATTAAACACCCAGACATTTTTCAGGAAGGTCTAAGGACTATGAATGGAGCCAAGGCCACTTTGCATGTTGACCTGGGAGCAATTCCATGATTCTGCAAGGTCCATCCTGTGACATGTGTCTTATGGGCAACAGTAGATGCAGAAATAAAAAAGCTGGAAAGTGAAGGAATCATTGAACCTGTCCAGTTTGTGGGATGGGCAGCACCAGCCGTACTGACTGTGAAGCCCAATAGATCAGTTCGCCTTTGTGGGAATTTTAAACAAATAGTAAACCTCTTTTCACAGTTGAGTAAGTACCAATCCCTCTCATAGAGGATTTACACACCAAGCTGGCAGGGGGGCTGTCCTTCTCAAAGCTAGATATGAGCCATGCATACTTGCAATTGCAGTTAGATGTGGATGCCCAGGAGTGTGCTACAATTAATACCCAAAAGGATTTATACCAATAGACAAGACTGTCATTTGTGGTATTGTCAGTCTGTGCAATTTTTCAGCAGATGATGGAGAACATTTTACAAGGTCTACCCCAGATCACCATTTATCTAAATGATGTACTAACAACAGGAAAGACCAATAAGGATCACTTTGACACTTAGACATTTCTCCCAGGCTGCTGTATACCTTAGAAGGGAAGAATATATGTTCCAGATACCCAAAGCGACTTACCTGGGCTACAAAGTCTATAAGACCGGGTTACACCCATTGGAAGATAGTGAGGGTGTCCCAGCTCCCATATCTGTACTGGAGCTCAGGTCTTTTCTTGGACTAGTGAAGTATTATGAAAAGTTCATACATAACCTGGCCTCCATCTCGGCACCTTTTGCATCAACTGCTTAAAAAGGATCAGACTTGGAAATGGTCACATAGCTAAGCCATAGCTTTTAGGGCAAGTGAAGAAACAGCTATTATCTTAAGAGAGATCTGGTACTGACATGTGATGCCTCCCTGTACAGCATTGGGATGGCATCAGCTCATAGGCATTCCTCTCCATTGGGCCCCCTAATAGCATATTCATGCAGGACGTTGGCTAATGCAGAACATAAATTCTTCTAGATAGAAAAGGAAGATTTAGTGGTCATATGTGGAATCCTGAAGTTCCAACAAGAACTTTACAGACATAAATTTGTAATAATAATGGACAACAAACACCTGCTAGGTTTACTTAAAGAGGATAATGTAGTGCTGCCCATAGTATTAGAGTCCACTCTGAATTCCGTCTGAAGCTAAGTGCTTATAATTACAAATTGGAAGACAATCCAGGAGGCCAAGTAGCAAATGCAGATGCATTAAGCCACCTTCTGCTTGCAGACAAACCACCCATGATGCCACCAGTGGATGAGTCCATAGTGGTTTTAAATTTTCTGGACACACTTCCAGTTACAGCTGACAATATTAGTCTTTGGATGCAGAAAGATCTGATCCTGAAACAGCTGGTGGTGATAGGGGAAACAAAGGACCATCACAACCAGAACTGAAATATTTTGGACCCAGAGAGACCCGATTGCTGTAGAGAATGACATGTTGTTACAGGGAGCAAGTGTGATTGTACCGAGCAAACGTTGCCACCAGATACTGGCTAAACTGCACCAGGGTCATCCAGGGATCTCCAAAACGAAGATGTCGGTGAGAGGTTATGTCTGCTGGTCAGGGTTGGATACAGACATAGCTGTGTTGGTGGGACAGTGCCCAGAGTGCCAAACAGGACAAGCATTACTGCCAGCAGCTCCCCCACATTCATGGGAATGGCCGGGTAAACACTGGACTCGATTTCAAGTGATGTGCAAATAAAGCAAAGGGGGATATTAGAAAAAAACATTTCGAGTGCGGAAATGTGGGGGAGGCAGCTTCAATTGAGGCATTCAAAAGGGACATTGGATAATTCTTTCTCTCAAAGTAATGCACACAGATATGGGCAGAGAGGAGGAGACTGACAGTAGGGGATAGAACCAATGCAGGCATGATGGGCCAAATGGCCTCCTTCTGCACTCTAACAATTCTGTGATGTTGAACAGCCATCTATAACTACTCCACAAAGGAGCAAGCTCTGCATTCTACCCTAAGTTTCTCCTTGACACTTTATTGGACATATTAGTGACTTGCTCATAATTGCAGCCTCTAGCTATGTACTCTCTACATTTATTTGTCAAATCCCTTCACAGTTTTAATTTTTTTCATAATTAAGTCACTTGCTGACCATTTTTTAGAGTAGAGACATAACCAGTCCAGTCTATAAAAACCTTGTGAAAGGTGTTGTATACAAATACAATAATTTCTCTTCTTTCTGGGAAGCAGTTTGGAAGAGCACTTACATGCAGATGCTTGCCTTATAAGGAAGACACTATATTCACATTTCCACTGAAACCCCCCTGTCCATGTACTTCTCAACTGCAATAGAGTCCAGGCTGAACTCCCAACTTTCACTCTCATTAGGACACTGTTTCTCAAAGAGGGGGTGAGCACTTCACAAACACAACCATTTGTCTACCTTATAAGATCTGACAAATAATATTTCCCAGAGATTGTTTCAAGCTCTTTAAGTAAACTGAAATATTTACTTTTTAGTAGCAATGCCAATTTAAGTTTATTTGTATTATGTTCAGTTGTTAAGCCCATGTTAGAATATACTCTGTGTTGAGTGGCTCAGATAAGTAATTTTCATTGTTCTAATATTGGATTAGATTCCCTACAGCCATTTGGCCCAACAAGTCCACAGTGACCCTCCGAAGAGGAATTCCCCCACATTTAGAGTCATAGAGATGTACAGCATGGAACCAGACCCTTCGGTCCAACCCGTCCATGCCGACCAGATATCCCGACGCAATCTAGTCCCACCTGCCAGCATCCAGCCCATATCCCTCCAAACCCTTCCTATTCATATACCTATCCAAATGCCTCTTAAATGTTGCAATTGTACCAGCCTCTACCACATCCTCTGGCAGCTCATTCCATACACGTACCACCCTCTGTGTGAAAAGGTTGCCCCGTATGTCTCTTTTATATCTTTCCCTCTCACCCGAAACCCCTATGCCCTCTAGTTCTGGACTCCCCGACCCCAGGAAAAAGACTTTGCCTATTTACCCTATCTATGCCCCTCATAATTTTGTAAACCTCTATAAAGTCACCCCTCAGCCTCTGACACTCCAGGGTAAACAGTCCCAGCCTGTTCAGCCTCTCCCTATCACTTAAATCCTCCAACCCTGCCAACATGCTTGTAACTCTTTTCTGAACCCTTTCAAGTTTCACAACATCCTTCTGGTAGGAGGGAGACCAGAATTGCGCGCAATATTCCAACAGTGGCCTAACCAATGTCCTGTACAGCCGCAACATGACCTCCCAACTCCTGTACTCAATACTCTGACCAATAAGAGAAAGCATACCAAACGCCTTCTTCACTATCCTATCTACCTGCGACTCCACTTTCAAGGAGCTATGAACCTGCACTCCAAGCTCTCTTTGTTCAGCAACACTCCCTAGGACTTACCATTAAGTGTATAAGTCCTGCTAAGATTTGCTTTCCCAAAATGCAGCACCTCGCAATTATCTGAATTAAACTCCATCTGCCACTTCTCAGCCCATTGGCACATCTGATCAAGATCCCATTGTAATCTGAGGTAACCCTCTTCACTGTCCACTACACACCTCCAAT
This sequence comes from Chiloscyllium plagiosum, assembly GCF_037043375.1. NCBI lineage: Eukaryota > Metazoa > Chordata > Chondrichthyes > Orectolobiformes > Hemiscylliidae > Chiloscyllium > Chiloscyllium plagiosum. Next base: position 4,383,584 of record NW_028270158.1, read on the forward strand.
TTTGGTGTCATCTGCAAACTTACTAACTGTACCTCTTATGCTTGCATCCAAATCATTTATGTAAATGACAAAAAGTAGAGGGCCCAGAACCGATCCTTGTGGCACTCCATTAGTCACAGGCCTCCAGTCTGAAAAACAACCCTCCACCACCACCCTCTGTCTTCTACCTTTGAGCCAGTTCTGCATCCAAATGGCTAGTTCTCCCTGTATTCCGTGAGATCTAACCTTGCTAATCAGTCTCCATGATAAACCTTGTCGAACTGAAGTCCATATAGATCACATCTACCGCTCGGCCCTCATCAATCCTCTTTGTTACTTCCTCAAAAAACGCAATCAAGATTGTGATACATGATTTCCCACGTGCAAAGCCATGTTGACCATCCCTAATCAGTTGCTGCAAAAGCACAGCAGGTCAGGCAGCATCCAAGGAGCAGGAGAATTGACGTTTCGGGCATAAGCCCTTCTTCAGGAATGAGGAAGGTGTGCCAAGCAGGCTAAGATAAAAGGTAGGGAGGAGGGATTTGGGGGAGGGGCGTTGGAAATGCGATAGGTGGAAGGAGGTTAAGGTGAGGGTGATAAGATGAGGGTGATAGGCCGGAGTGGGGGTGGGGGCAGAGAGGTCAGGAAGAAAATTGCAGGTTAGGAAGGTGGTTCTGAGTTCGAGAGTTGGGACTGAGACAAGGTGGGGGGAGAGGAAATGAGGAAACTGGAGAAATCTGAGTTCATCCCTTGTGGTTGGAGGGCTCCGAGGCAGAAGATGAGGCGCTCTTCCTCCAGCCGTTGTGTTGCTATGGTCTGGCGATGGAGGAGTCCAAGGACCTGCATGTCCTTGGTGGAGTGGGCGGGGGAGTTGAAGTGTTGAGCCACAGGGTGGTTGGGTTGGTTGGTCCGGGTGTCCCAGAGGTGTTCTCTGAAACGTTCCGCAAGTAGGTGGCCTGTCTCCCCAATATAGAGGAGGCCACATCGGGTGCAGCGGATGCAGTAAATGATGTGTGTGGAGCTGCAGGTGAATTTGTGGCAGGTATGGAAGGATCCCTTGGGGCCTTGGAGGGAAGAAAGGGGGGAGGTGTGGGCGCAAGTTTTGCATTTCTTGCGGTTGCAGGGGAAGGTTGCCGGGAGTGGAGGTTTGGTTGGTGGGGGGTGTGGACCTGTCGAGGGAGTCACGGAGGGAGTGGTCTTTTCGGAACGCTGATAGGGGAGGGGAGATGGCAGAAATGACGAAGGATGACACGTTGTATCTGGAGGTTGGTGGAGTGGTAGGTGAGGACCAGTGGGGTTCTGTCCTGGTGGCGGTTGGAGGGGCGGGGCTCAAGGGTGGAGAAGCAGGAAGTGGAGGAGATGCGGTGGAGGGCATCGTCGACCACGTCTGGGGGGAAATTGCGGTCCTTGAAGAAAGAGGCCATCTGGGTTGTTCGGTATTGGATCTGGTCCTCCTGGTAGCAGATGCGGCGGATACGAAGGAATTGGGAATATGGGATGGCGATTTTACAGGGGGCAGGGTGGGAGGAGGTGTAACTAGATAGCTGTGGGAGTCGGTCGGTTTATAATAAATGTCCGTGTTAATTCGGTCGCCCGAGATAGAAACGGAGAGGTCTAGGAAGGGGAGGGAGGAGTCTGAGACGGTCCAGGTAAATTTGAGGTCGGGGTGGAAGGTGTTAGTAAAGTGAATGAACTGTTCAACCTCCTCGTGGGAGCATGAGGCAGCGCCGATACAGTCATCGATGTAGCAGAGGAAAAGGTGGTGCCAGTGTAGCTGCGGAAGATGGACTGTTCCACATATCCTACGAAGAGGCAGGCACAGCCGGAGCCCATGTGGGTGCCCTTTGGTTAGGGTTAGGGTTAGGGTTAGGGTTTGGGTTAGGGTTAGGGTTTGGGTTAGGAGGACCAGTTCCAATACCGAACAACCCAGATGGCCTCTTTATTCAAAGACCGCAATTTCCCACCAGACGTGGTCGACGATGCCCTCCACCGCATCTCCTCCACTTCCCGCTCCTCCGCCCTTAAGCCCCACCCTCCAATCGCCACCAGAACAGAACCCCACTGGTCCTCACCTACCACCCCACCAACCTCCATATACATCGTGTCATCTGTTGTCATTTCCGCCACCTCCAAACGGACCCCACCACCAGGGATATATTTCCCTCCCCTCCCCTATCAGCGTTCCGAAAAGACCACTCCCTCCGTGACTCCCTCGTCAGGTCCACACCCCCCATCAACCCAACCTCCACTCCCGGCACCTTCCCCTGCAACCGCAAGAAATGCAAAACTTGCGCCCACACCTCCCCCCTCACTTCCCTCCAAGGCCCCAAGGGACACTTCCATATCCACCACAAATTCACCTGCGCCTCCACACACATCATCTATTGCATCCGCTGCACCCGATGTGGCCTCCTCTATATTGGGGAGACAGGCCGCCTACTTGCGGAACATTTCAGAGAACACCCCTGGGACACCCGGACCAACAAACCCAACCACCCCGTGGCTCAACACTTCAACTCCCCCTCCCACTCCACCAAGGACATGCAGGTCCTTGGACTCCTCCATCGCCAGACCATAGCAACACGACGGTTGGAGGAAGAGCGCCTCATCTTCCGCTTCGGAACCCTCCAACCACAAGGGATGAACTCAGATTTCTCCAGTTTCCTCATTTCCCCTCCCCCCACCTTGTTTCAGTCCCAACCCTCGAACTCAGCACCACCTTCCTAACCTGCAACTTTCTTCCTGACCTCTCTGTCCCACCTCCACTCCGGCCTATCACCCTCATCTTATCACCCTCACCTTAACCTCCTTCCACCTATCGCATTTCCAACGCCCCTCCCCCAAGTCCCTCCTCCCTACCTTTTATCTTAGCCTGCTTGGCACACCTTCCTCATTCCTGAAGAAGGGCTCATGCCCAAAATGTCAATTCTCCTGCTCCTTGGATGCTGCCTGACCTGCTGCACTTTTCCAGCAACACATTTTCAGCTCTGAGCTCCAGCATCTGCAGTCCTCACTTTCTCCTATTCCTAATTAATCCTTGCCTTTCGAAATACATGTACATCCTCTCCCTCAGGATTCCCTCCAGCAACCCACCGAGGTCAGGCTCACTGGTCTATAGTTCCCTGGCTTGACCTTACCACCTTTCTTAAACAGTGGCACCACGTTTGCCAACCTCCAGTCTTCTGGCACCTCACCTGTGACTATCGATGATACAAATATCTCAGCAAGAGGCCCAGCAATCACTTCTCTAGCTTCCCACAAAGTTCTAGGGTCCTAGGGATTTATCCACTTTTATGCGTTTATGCGTTTCAAGACATCCAGCACTTCCTCCTCTGTTATATGGACATTTTGCAAGATGTCACCATCTATTTCCCTACAGTCTATAACTTCCATAACCTTTTCCACAGTAAATACTGATGCAAAATATTCATTTAGTATCTTCCCCATTTTCTGCAGCTCCACACAAAGGCCGCCTTGCTGATCTTTGAGGGGCCCTATTTTCTCCCTAGTTACCCTTTTGTCCTTAATATATTTGTAAAAACCCTTTGGCTTCTCCTTAACTCTATTTGCCAAAGCTTTTTGCCCTCCTGATTTCCTTCTTAAGTATACTCCTACTGCCTTTATACTCTTCTAAGGATTCACTCGATCTATCCTGTCTATACCTTACATATGCATTTACCCCCGACTAATGCACCTAACACTATGGGCAATTTAGAATGGCCAATTCACCTGACCTGCACATCTTTGGACTGTGGGAGGGAACCGGAGCTCCCAGAGGAAACCCACGCAGATTCGGGGAGAATGTACAAACTCCACACAGACAATTACCCGCGGCGGGAATCGAGCCTACGTCCCGTGAGGCTAACCACTGAGCCACCGTGCCGCCCTTATTCATTCACATTTCCAACTTGTTCCTCTGCAGCTCTTCCTCAGCTGACGAATTTCCCTGTTACATTAACAACTTCTTGTTGTGTTTTTTTTGTGTCTAAGCTCTCTAGTTCCTGCTTTCACATCAGACCAACACTTACCATTTCTAAAGATTCCATGCACTGTTCCAAACAGACCCCTTGTCCATAAATTACTTGCCTTCCGTATTGTATTTTGGAATATCTTGCTAATCCATTTGGAAATATATTTGTTTTGTGAGATGTGCTGATCCTCGCTGTGTGTTTGCTGTTCAAACCCTTCAGCATCTTCAAGGTGATCCATGTTTCTGGCACCCAGCTGAATAACTAGTACACAGGCAGCATGCTTTAGCTCCCCTCTCACACCCTTGACAATCCTAATATGGAAAATATGTGCTTTGGGCTTTGGCAGGGCTGAGATCCAGATCATATTGAAATTAATTATGTTGTGGTAGCTATCACCCAGGAGCATTCAGCTGCTCTTCCCTACATCCTATCAGTGTCATTAACATTGTCAAGTTGATCAGAAAGCTGCCCCTTGCGGTTCCTTGATGCACTAAGCAATTGTGCAATGTATTTGTTAATCAGACTTTAAGCCATTTGGGCATTCCCAAATTATGCTCGGTTGATTGAAATCCCCCATTAGTTTGACCTTGCTCTACCCACGTGCAGATGAAGTCTGACTCGGTAATAAGCTAATAAAGAGTTTCATTACAGTTTGAAGGAATACATTTCTTGAATAGTAAGCAATGCGGATTTGCGTAGGAACATTTTGAGTGTTGCAAACTCAGGGCCTGCTGCTGACACAGTTACCATTTCAGTAACATCCTCCATTCCATACAGCCCAAAACTGACTCACGCAATCCAAGCTCAATTTAGAAACTAGTGGAGCAGGTACGTTGCAATAATATGTTTCCTTCACAGGCAAACAGGGCATGATAAAATTGCAGATAATTGTACCAACATCCTCCAACCTCCCAAGATGAGGGCAGTAACATGCAAGGATCAATATGTGGCAATGCGTAAATCCAAACGTTTGTAGCTCTTTTGTTTCAGATATTCCTTTTCAGTTCTGAGCTACGGTTCCCAATAACAATAGATAACAACACAGACCATAAAACATCAAACATAGAATCATTAAACATCGAATATAGAATCATTAAACATAGAACATAAAACATTGAACATAAACCATCGAACACAGAATCATTAAACATCGAACATAGAATCATAAAATATCGAACATAGAATCATTAAACATAGAACATAGAACATAAAGCATAAAACAGACTACCCTTCAAGCAGTTTTTTAACATGTATTTTTCTTATTTAATTCACAGTGTTTATGACCAGTGTTTATTGTCCAACACAAATGCCCTTGAAAAGGTGGTGAGGAGCTACCTGCTGAAAATTATCCAGTGTCTTGTCTGATGGTTTGAGGGAGAGGTCAAGGTTTAACATTAACATTTTATCATACCAGCTGGAAAAATGAAATATTTTAAAGTATAATTCTGCCCCCAGGCTACAACCGGGGCCTGACTCACAATGAACAATTTTTCTGTTTTTATGAACTCTGACCATGGGATGGAGGAACTCACTGCATTGTCCCAACTACAATCCCTGCTCAGTCCAAATCAATTCAGTCATCTCAACTAATGTTAGCAACCTTTGAAGTAATCAGTTGATAGTACAGAATGTGGGTATTGCTGATAACACTCATCAGGATAATTTACATCAAAACACAGAAACATAGAAGATAGGGCCAGGATTAGGCCATTTGGCCCATCGAGCCTGCCCCACCATTCAATATGATCCTGGCTGATCATGCAACTCAGTATCCCTCTCCCACTTTCTCCCCATCCCCCTTGGTCCCTTTATCCACAAGGGTCACCTCCAGCTCCTTTTGGAATGTACCGAATGAATTGGCCCCAACGTCTTCCTGTGGGACAGAATTCCACAGGCTTACAACTCTCTGAAGAAATGCTCCCCTATCTCAGTCCTGATTGGCTTACCCCTTATTCTTAGACTGTGACCCCTAGATCGGGACTTCCACAACCTCAGAAACATTCTTCCCACATCTGGTCCATCCAGTCCCATCAGGATTTTATAGGTTTAGGTGAGATCCCCCCTCATTCTTCCAAATTCCAGTGAGTACTAGAATACTAATATGAACGCTTTATACTTTGTGAGATCTGGTTAGTTGACAAATTGATTCTGATTAATAGAGGTTTTGCCACAGAAATGCACCAGGTGGGTGATGATTGACAATTAGCTGCCAAAGTATTTTAAACTAAATCATGTTGACTGATTGCTCAAGGCATTGCCTGAAGCATTAATGATAGAGTGGCTGTGGTCTGTTGTACACCATTCCAAATCAGCTGACTGTTAAACCAGTGCTAGGTATTGATGTAACTGAGGTGTTGTATGCAAATTCAGGATTGGAATAAAGGTACAATAGATTTGATTAGATTCCCTACAGTGTGGAAACAGGCCCTTCTGCCCAACCAGTCCACATCAACCCTCCGAAGAGTAACCCACCCACACCTATTTCCCTCTGACTAATACACCTAACACTACGGGCAATTTAGCATGGCCAATTCACCTAACCTGTATATCTTTGGATTGTGGGAGGAAACCGGAGCACCCGGAGGAAACCTACGCAGACACGGGAGAATGTGCAAACTCCACACAGTCAGTCACCCGAGGCTGGAATCGAACCTGGGACCCTGGTGCTGTGAGGCAACAGTGCTAACCACGAGCCACCATGCCACCCCAATAATTGAACCAACTGTGGAAAATATTTTATTCTTATCGAGTGCATAACTGAAATACAAGGGTTAGCTTAGTAAATTCCAAATCAACCGCAACACTCTGTTTCAGAGATAAATCAATTGTGGCTTTCGGTCAGGAGAGTATAACTTAAAGTAAAGTAAACCACGAAGATGGATCCGAAACAGCAGATTGGTCAGCATTTTTGGAAAGAGCAGAGCAGTTAAATGTTTTGGGTATAGAGTTTTTACCAGAAATATATGGGTTGAGAGAAGCAATAGACCATTTAGTAAGACCAAGACTGACCTGATTGTGGTCTCAACTTGACCTCCTGCCTACTCCCTCTACCCACAGAATTCCACCCCTAACCCCTGAAGTTATCCCTCTCTCCCTAGACACAACCTGACAGTGATATGATTCCAGGATGGTTTGTTTTTCAGATTGACAGCTCCTTAATGTTGTTTTCAGGAGACTACGGGATTGAAATAAGAAAGTGATGAGCTTCCCTAAAAGTAAATAATTTTAAATCAGCTGCACAGAGGAGCCTTCCCATGCAGCATCTGCTCTGGTCAATCACATACAGTTGGTGTTATCTTCCATTGGGTAAAGCAAGTGATTTAATTTTTCGTCCTTCCCAAGGGCAATGACGGATGTGCACTAAATGTTGGCCCAGCCAGCTTCGCTCACATCCCACAGCAAAATAAAATCACATCTACACGCACAACCAATCCTAGATGGCACAACATGGAAACATGAACTTTCATGTAACCTGAAACCTCTGCTAGTCATCAGGAAACAATTCACTGTCAAAGGTGCCCTGTCAGTCCTGATGAAGGGCTTTTGCCCGAAACGTCGATTTTACTGCTCCTCGGATGCTGCCTGAACTGCTGCGCTCTTCCAGCATCACTAATCCAGAATCTGGTAACATCCAGGGGATATGGTAATACTGACAGCCTTTAACAGGATTCAGACAAGACCATGTCTGTGACCTCGTTTCAGTGATGCAAAGCAGGATGTGTAAAAATAAACAGATAGTTTTATGAAATACTAAATCCCAAACATTATTCAATTATATTTTCATGTTATAAAATGATAAAGTGTCATATTGTAGCCTTCTATTCCTTATCCAATCTATCTTGTCTGAAATACTTGGATGATTGTTTTGCAATTGTAGTGTGTGTTTAACAGTCCCGATATTCACAGGTTGAATTGGCCATGAAAAGACTCTCAGAGATTTAAAAGAGTTTTGTCTGTCTTTCCCTCCTGGACTCTTTCCCTGTGAAGAAGCCTGTATACTGTGTTGGAAAAGCCCCACCACCAAATTAACAAGTCACCTAAGAACTCAGCCCTTTTTTATAAAAATGAAATATATCCACCACCAATAACTCAGCTCCTTTCATTTTATAAACTCACCACCTCATCACCTAATTAATTAAATAACTCAATAACTGCCACTGCCTGCCAGAGGCAGTGTAATCATAACAAGAAGAAAAAAGGTTTACAATGCTTTTTTCCCCTCCAACTCCATTTTAGTTTAGCCCCTTCCCACTTTCCCAAACACCCACCCCTCCCTTTTATGTTTCATGGTCTGCGTGGCTTCAATGGGCTTTGCTTGTAACTATTGAATGAGTTGCATGGGTGTTTTTACTGGTGGTGGTCAGTAGTTAGTAATAAAAATGAAAAAGTCACCATGATTTTGAAGCTGGGAAGGTTGCTTAGTTGTGTGTTTAGCACTTTAGAATATTAAACTCCATTTAACGGTTTGCTGATGACACCACTGTTGTAGGTCGGATCTCAGACAACGACGAGATGGAATGAAGAGATAAAGTTCTGAGAGGAATTGTATAAAGACAACAATCTCTCCCTCAGTGTCAGCAAAACAAAGGAGCTGCTCATTGACCTCAGGAAGTGGAGTGGAGGCCATGCCCCTGTCTGTATCAGGGGCTGAGGGGGGAGAGAGTCGAGAGCGTCACGTTCCTGGGAGTGACAATCACCAACAATCTGTCCTGGGCCAGCCACACTAACACCACAGTCAAGAAATTACAACAATGTCTCTACTCCCTCAGGAGGCTAAGGAAATTCAGCATGTCCATAAAGATTCCTACCACTCTTTATAGATGCACTGTAGAAAGCACCCTATTTGGATGAATCACAGCTTGATACGGCAACTACTCATCCCAAGACTACAAGAAACTGCAGAGAGTCGTGAACACAGCTCAGTGCATCACACAAACCAGCCTTCCATCCACTGGCTCCACCTACACTTCCTGTTTCTTCAGGAAAACAGCCAACACAATCAAAGACCCCTCCCACTCCTGTTACACTCTCACCCACCCTCTTCCATCAGGTAGAAAATACAAAAGTTTGAAAACACATACTATCAGATTCATGAGCAGCTTCTTCCTCGCTGTTATCAGCCTTATGAATGGACCTCTCAAATATAATTCTGATCTCTCTCTCTGCACCTTCTCTGTGGCTGTAATACTGTATTCTGCACCCATGCAAAATACTTTTCACTGTATCATGGTACAAGTGACAACAATAAATCAGTCAATAAAAAATGAAAAAGGACAAAAGATTTTTAAAAATCAAGAAAAAAGCAAAAAGGTGGGGAAACAAGGGAGAGAAATAAATCCAGATAACATTGATGAGGGGATAATGCTCTCCAACCCCTCCTGTGACCCCCCATCTCTCTATAAAAGCTATGAGTGTACTGGTGGATACCATGTACCCTCTTTCCAAGGACACTCCGAAAGAACGCAGGTCTGTTTCTTGTCCGGAAGTGTGATCACACACAACCGAACGGCTTTTCCCACCTCCTGCAGTCATGTTCACCAATTAACTATCACCATGAAATCATCCATGTTTCCAAACATTTAATTTATATGTGAAACCCTCTAAGGACAATGTAATAACACTAAAGATGAGGGAGAGGTCAGGATGGTGGGGAGAGGAACATCAAAATAGAATTAGAAAATAGCCCTTAAATACAAAGTCCTATGAGCAGCACCCACTCTCAATTCATCCTGGAGCTGTTCTGTTTGACCCTTAAAGAGACCTTCTAACACTAACAGTATAGCGATAGTGCTCCAAGCTCAAGGCCAGAAGGGCCCACTTGCACGTGGAGTGTTGGATAACATGTCCTTTTCAATTCTCAAGACTGGCTTCAGATTGCAATTATTAATTTTGATAAGAGGAAACATTTTGCAAAGCTTCCCCTCTTTTGTCATCACAACTGAACTCAATTCTTTGTGAAAAGAAATGAAATTTAATCTCATTTGATTGGCCCTCTAAACTTGACTCGCCTGCAAAACAAGGCTGGTGTTATAATCCTGGTAATGTGTAGGTGCGCTGGTGAAGTACCATAACTTACTGGCACCAGCAATCTGGGCAATGCCAGCATTTCCCCCCTTTCCCTGATTTCACTGTCATCTGAAAGAATCATCCTGTCACACACAGGACTGTAACAGAGGGTTGAGTGAGGATGTCAGCAGCTCTCTGAGGACTGCAGTCTGTCAGGGATGGGCTATTTTTACAGCTTGCAGCCCCTTGAGCCTGATTGCTCCCGATAGGATAACACAGTATATCTTTGCAGTGAGAAATGGTACTGTTGGGAGTAGCGGAGAGTGAGCCCATTCTGGGCAGGAGTATTCATTAAAAAGACAATGCCATGGCATTGTGAATGGTCAGTCTAGAAATGAGGGTCCGGTTTGCGAGGATCATGTGGAGGAGACTGGGGTTTTGCACCATCACTGACAGATGCTGTAAGACTCATTAACAATGGCACAAACCACCACACCCCAGACCTGGTACCCTTTCTTGCATTACTGTTACCCTTTTGTAAAACCTCTTGCTAATTATGAATAAAATGCACAGCGCATTAAAAATGGATGGGAAAACTGCAGTGCTATAAACGCACGGAAATATCAGGCAGGAGAGGTTTTTTGCTGGCAACATCCTTTACAGAGAAGTTAATAACTATGAACATAAAGAATGGGCCACTTCCCCAAAGAATTATCAGAGGAGACCTACCCCTCATTTCAAAAGACACTGTGGAATACTGTAAGTGGCTATTCCCTCAATAATGGACATTAGCATTACTTTCAATAGGTTGTGATGTTTGAATGATCCCAACTTCAACCTCAAGTGTTGAGAACTTTATCCTGATTAATTCTGCAGGCTGCTAGTGAGCAACAGTGACTCCAGTTCAGACAGCACGAAGCTGAATCCATTTCGTCATTTGTGGTGAAATTGTTCCCTACCAAAACGCTCATACTTAGCTTTAGTTTCTACCTCTCCGTATACAACAATAAATAACATCAATTGTTAGAGTGAATTAGATTGTAAGGATTAAATAGGGAAAAGGTACAGAGCAGATTTCAATTAAATATCCACCTGAGTAATAAAGAGTAAAAGCTCACTCTGTTGAGAAAGACTGGCAAGTTGGTGAGTCTTGTACCTTGGGAGCTGTGTCTATGCCTTGTTCAGTTGATGGCTCTTTCCCATTGGAAATATAACATCGATATTGTTCCTCTCAAACGTTGGTTTTATACTTATGTAGAAATAATTAGTATAATGGTGGCAACCTATCACATGGAGAGGGTGTGGAGAGAGATCTGTCAATGTAAATTATAATAAATTAACAATCCAAACCAAGGCATTCATTATTTCCATGGTTCTCTCTTTCTGTACCGAAGGGCTCCAGCTCGAAACATCGATTTTCCTGCTCCTCGGATGCTGCCTAACCTGCTGAGCTTTTCCAGCACCGCACTCTCAACACTGTACATTATCAGGCCCTAGGGATTTATTAGCTTTCAAACCCATTAATTTTCCCAGTGCCATTTATTTTACTAATGCTAATTTCTTTCATTTTCTGCTTCCCAAAATGACCCTTGTTTCTGTAGGTGCTCTGTGAAGAGTTTTGTACCTTCTCCTGTGAAGACAGAATAAAAAGTTGTTTAATTGCCCTCCATTATCAATTCTCCATTTCAGACTTTAAGAGGTCTATACTGGCCTTTACTAACCTTTTTCTTTTTACTTACTTTTATTGAAGCTCTTACAGTCCACTTCCATTTTCCCTGCAAGCCTAGTGTCATACTCTATTTTCCCCCTGTTAATCGACCTCATGGTCTTCTTTTGTGAAATTCAATACTGCCTTGTCCTAAACTAGGCCCCAAAACAGCCTACAGTATGAACTTTGGAATTATAATTAGGTGTTTTTATTGGCTTTTTCTCTAGCTACAAACCTCATTGGCAGTTCATCAAAATTGCAGACAAGTTTGATCATGTTCCCCAGTCATCAACCCATCATAATTTATTGAACATTAAACATCAACTATTTACAAGAATTATTATAAGCAGACATTAGAATTCTATTGATTGACTGCACTGAGCAGATTGGTTTAACTTGTATTAAAGTCCTATTGATTGCATTAACCTCAGAATACGTGAATAAACTTTATTTTTGTAAATTTCTTGGCAAGTCAATTTCAATTTGTATCCCTTCTTAATTTAACTTCTGGTAAAGAATGCAATCAGTATCTAGGATGAGGTGAACTTTAGTTTTAATGAGTTTTCAGTATAAAACATTGCACACCACAGCTATCTTTGCCTCATTGGAGAAAGAGTTAACAATGTGATAGGAAATAGTAACTTTTAATGTCACCAGATAGTTCTCAGTCTTTCACAACGCAAATACTCAGACCTGCCCTTCTTAGTAAAAACAACAACCACTTGTGTTTCTAAAGGTCTTATAAAATAAAAGATGACCCAACCGTCCTAACAAGGAGGAAGTGGTGCAAAGGTATTGTTACCAAAAAATACTTGTTGCTATCACACACCTGTGGAGCAGGTGGGACTTGAACCCATGCCTCCTGATCCAAGGATAGGGGCACTACCACTGCACTTCAGAGACCCAGGTGAATGTTCTGCAGAAACACAAACAGAAAACTCTGGAAAAGCTCAGCAGGTCTGGCAGCATCTGCAGAGAGAAACCAGCGTTAACGTTTCGGGTTGAGTGACCCTTCCTCTGAACCCAGAGTTAACTCTGATTTCTCTCCACATGTGCTTTTGGAAGTTTGATAGTGAACAAGAGGACACGAGAAGTTGCTTACAATGAAAACTAAGTTGTTTTTGCAGCAAATCTGTGGATACTACGTTTGCTTTCTTCCACGTATATGATAGATCAGAGACATTGAAGTCAGTAAAAAGCAGCAGATGGTACAGAGCAGTTTAACCCAGGAATCAATTCTTGGCATCCTACCAGAGAGGGAAAACTGATTCCATCTTTGTAATCACCGTACAGAGGTAACGTTTCACAGAGAGTCCGTGCAGTGTGGAAAGAGGGCATTTGGCCAGACTGGTCCACATCAACCCTATGAAAGGCATCCCACCCAGACCCAACCCCATCGCCATCATCCTCCATTTTCTCATTGCCAATTCATCCTAACCTGCACATCTTTGGACACTATGGGAATTTTCCATTGCCAATTCATCCTAACCTGCACATCCCTGGACATTATGGGAATTTCCCATGGCCAATCCACCCTAACCTGCACATCTTTGGACTGTGGGAGGAAAACCGAGCAAACCCATGTAGAACGGGGAGAATATGCAAACTCCACACAGACAGTGGCCCCAGGCTGGAATCAAACCCAGGTCCCTGGTGCTAACTGCTGAGATACCATGCCACCCATCCAGCTGTTTGCTCTGCATTGGTCATATCCAGGAAACGTCACAGTTTACTCAGGGTCAGGAGGCTCCCCACGAGAGCACAGAGAGGTTGTACACCCCAGTCCAACATCACCGAGAGGTGGTAAGTGTATCACCTGTTCGTTGTGGGAGATGATCCATGGGAGAATTCGGAATGGAGTGTCCAAAATACCACAAACCTGACACAGGAGAAAGTGACAAGCTAAAAGAAGCTGGTATAGTTTTTATATGAAGTTTCACCCTTCCAAACGCTTAAAAAGCTTGGTGGTTTAAGAAAAAGGTCCATGCAGCTTCACAATAGAATATAGAACATAGAAAAGTAAAGCACAGAATAGGCCCTTTGGCCCACGATGTGCCGAGGTTTAATCCTAATGTAAAATATAATAACTTAACCTACGCACCCCTCAACTCACTGCTATCCATATACATGTCCAGCAGTCGCTTAAATGTCCCCAATGACTCTGCTTCCACCACCACAGCTGGCAACGCATTCCATACATTCCCAACTCTCTGCGTAAAGAATCTTCCTCTGACGTCCCCTCTATACCTTCCTCCTAATATCTTAAAACTATCACCCCTCGTGCCAGTCAATCCTGTCCTGGGGAAATGTCTCTGGCTATTGACTCTATCTCATTACCTTGTATACCTCGATCAGATCTCCTCACTTCCTCCTTCTCTCCAGAGAGAAGTGTCCGAGCTAAGTCAACCTCTCTTCGTAAGGCAAGCACATTAATATCTTGTGAGCAAAGTTCTATTTTTCTGTGATGGGGTGAGCAAAGTTTGCTTTGCCTTCCAAGGATATATGTTTATATCAATGGTGCCTTTACAGCTTATCAGACAGCTTCAAAGCGCTTGCAAGCATACTTGTTATGTTTTTATATTAAAAGCTCGTGAACTGACCTGCTTTTCTTTACAACCAGCCAACATCTCGAGGTAATTAGATTCTCGGGGAAACTGTAAGAAATCTCTCTCCTTGTAGCAGACCCTGCTGCTCCACAAGGACAGGTTTATTTATTGCATTTCTCTGTATAACACATTGTCACTTCAGATACTCAATTACAAATCCGATTAGACCAAGAAGACAAAAGAATAGGGCCTGAAAATTGTGACAAGCCCTTTAACAGAGAGAGCAAATTATAACATGAAACAAGGATGCAACAATGGCAAGGGTTTGACAAGATCTTCAAATGCAAAATTCTGACTCCGTAGGCATAACTTCTTGCAGTCAGCATTTTATATCGGACTTTGTGATTTTCATATATTTTATGGGAATGAAATACATAGCAAGCGATGCGTGGTTAGTAGCCTATCAGTGCATTTCTCAGGGGTTGCTGGTGGTTATGAGCATGAAGAGAGATGAATTTTTTTCCCTCTATTTAACTCCCTTTTGATCAAGTGTAACAAAGAGGTTTAATTATTTTTTAGCACTTTGCTGCATCACGTTTCAATTACAATGTAGTGTGTGTCAAAAGTAAGGACCCAATTACAATGTGTTTTAAGTGAAAGGAAGAGGGACTTTATTCCTGATGAATCCCAAGAAAATTCCCAGATTCCCAGAATTGTCACAATGCAGAAAGACCATTTGACCGATTTGCCTAAGGGTGAATCTCCAGCATTTTCCATGGAACACTGCACATTGCTTCTAGTTAACTAACCCTCGAACGCACAAGGGAACTTGCCTCAATACTGCTTCCAGGCAAAATAAGAAAACAAACATCAGACGTACATACATATGCCCTGCGTGGTTCCTCGCTCACTCCCCCAAACATGGAGCCCCCAGGGTGATCGGAAATCACTTTGCCATCGGGGACTCTGTGGTCCTGGTGATTGCAGGCTGTGCTGTTGGAGTGGGACCGTAAGATGGTCAGGTGCTTGGCATCCAAGATGGATGCCCTGGCGAGAGAGCAGTGAGCCGGAGTCACTGAGTACACACTGTGACCTCCACATCAGCAATTATCACCGTCTAGTTACTATCTGGAGGATGAGTGTATGGGGTCTGTCAAAATATCCTTGAAGCAAGGTGACACGAGAATCAGGATGCCATTGCATGTTGATAGGCCTGTCACTGGCAAGGTTCACATCTCACCGATCAGCACTTGAAAGGAAAGTGGGACTTATTCAGGTAGCTCTTCACTGCCCATCCTACAGACCTTTCCTGGCTTCCTCACCATGTTGTTCAGGGGCTGAGAAGATTCCCATCCCTGACTTGTTTCACTTGAGCAGAGCATCTGTTTCTATTCTGCTTATAAAAAATTTCTGACATTGTTAGATAATGATATCCAGCATCTTCATGAAACCGAACAATTCACCCACTTTGTGGGATTCCTGTTCGGAGTTGAGATGTCTGTAAACGTTATTGTGAAACCAATCCTTTTCAGCAGCTGCTGAAGGCAGGGAGTGGTGGCTCAGTGGTTAGCACTGCTGCCTCACACGCGCCTGGGTTCAATCCCAGTCTCAGGCGACTGTCTGTGTGGAGTTTGCATGCTCTCCCCTTGTCTGTATGGATTTTCTTTGGTGCTCTGGTCTCCTCCCACAGGCTAGGTGGATTGGCCATGGGAAACATAGGATGGGGTAGGAGGTTTGGTATGGGCTGAATGGCTGGCTTCCATGCTGTAGGGATTCTACAAGTGCAGCGAGGAACTGTAGGAATGCTCATGTGTATTTTAACAATACATCAAAGAAGTGCTCTGAAAGGCCATTTGCATTTTAGTTGGTCTGTTAAGACTTGTCTGCAAGATGGTGATGAATTCAGGTTCCACATTCACTGAGAAGGGAAGCAATATTCACCTGACCTTTCAACCCCATTTTGTTTCACAAGTAACACACCCTTTGTGATTTGGATTCATATGTTCACAAGATCCTACTGCCTCATCCAGACTAGCAATGGGCTAAACGAATGAGAATTTTTTTTGATGGTATCTTCCAGCGAACAAGGCATTCAATTGGGAATGGCCATAAATCTATGCCTTGTACAGGCCAAGTGTCACCAAATCAGAAACAAACACAGAAAGTGCTGAAGGAACTCAGCAGCTCCTGCAGCGCCTGTGAAGAGAGAAACATTATTAACGTTTCACGTCCGATATGACTCGAATTCAGATCGGTCTAATCTACAATGATTAGATTTAATTACTGCTGAAAATGATGAGGCAAAACAGCACAAAATTTATCAATCCAAAGATGTGCAGGTTGGGTAATTGGCTGTGCTAAATTGCCCATAATGTTCAAGAATGTGTAGGTTAGGTGCATTAGTCAGGGGTAAATGTACAGTAATGGGGAATGGGTTTGGGTGGGATACTCTTCAGGGAGCCAGTGTGGATTTTAGATATTTTTAAAAATTAGATTCCCAAAGTGTGGAAACAGGCCCCTTTGGCCCAGTAAATCCACACTGAACCTCCAAAGAGTAACCCACCCAGACCCATTTCCCTCTGACTAATGCATCTAACACTGTGGGCAATTTAACATGGCCAATTCACCTAGTCTGCACATCTTAGGACTGTGGGATCATTCTCGTAACCCCTCAGGACTTCCTCCAAACCCAGCACATCCTTCATCTCAGTGGTTGTGCCGCTATAACCAACATAATGTTAGGTACATTAGTCAGAGGGGTGTGGCTTATTCTTTGGAGGGTCGGTGTGGACTTATTGGGCCGAAGGGCGTGTTTCCACACTGTAGGGAATCTAATCGAAATATCTAATCTAATCTAATCGATACAGGGCCCAAAACTCTTCACAATATTCCAAATGTGGTCTGACCAGAGCCTTATACAGCCTTAGCAGTATATCCCTGCTCTTGTAATCTAACCCCCTTGAAATGAATGCGAACATTGCATTTGCCTTCTTAAGCACCAATTGAACCTGTCTGTTAACTTTAAGAAAATCAGCTGTTGATTATTCAGCTGTCGACACTCCACACACCATTTGTATGATTGTTTGATTTCTCTACCTTTAAATTCTGTGTCTGTGTGCTTCACTTCACTTCATCTGATGAAGGGGCAGCGCTCTGAAAGCTTGTGATTTCAAATAAACCTGTTGGACTATAACTTGATGTCAATTGGATTCTGACCTTGTCCACCCCAGTCCAATACCTGCACCCCCACATCATGAATTCTACACCTTCCTACTCCACATCACGTCTTGCTGTTGATTTCACTTAATTCCTTACGAGCAAACAGCCCATTAGCCTGTCTTTTCAATAGGACGTGTATCCTTGGATATTTTGCTCCCAGCGCTGATCCCCTTGGTACCCACAACATTGTACCTGCCCACTTCAGTCTGCACGGATAAAGTGAGGGCTGCAGATGCTGGAGATCAGAGCTGAAAATGTGTTGCTGGAAAAGTGCAGCAGGTCAGGCAGCATCCAAGGAGCAGGAGAATCGACGTTTCAGGCATGAGCCCTTCTTCCTGAAGAAGGCTCATGCCCGAAACGTCAATTCTCCTGCTCCTTGGATGCTGCCTGACATGCTGCGCTTTTCCAGCAACACATTTTCAGCACTTCAGTCTGCACTGCAACTTCATTGACCTTGTTTTGGGTACAACACTCTCAGTCCTGAGGTCCTATTGAATGGCGAGGTTGAACGGCCTTCTCCTACTCCTATCTCTGTTTCTATTTAACGCTGTAACTTCTGTTTTCCTTTCTGAGATACTGTATGGAGCTCAGATACTGAGATACTGTGTGAAGCTCCGTGCAGAATAGAAATGACCTCTTTTAAAATGAGGCTAACAATCACCTGAAGGGTAATGCAGTCTTCATCCCCCCTCCTCCGGCATGTCAGCTTTCACCTCAGGCTGTGTCGATCCTGTACATCCCAGGGTACCTGCTTTCTATGAATACCATCCGGTGATAATGAGAGCCCAACAATCGAGATACATTCCTCAACTTTTCCTGCTTTACTTCCAAGGGATTTGCAACAGAACACGCAAAGTCACTACCAATCCAGTCACACACTCAACCAGCTATCTCTCTCTCTCTCTGTCTCTCCCTTCAAGGAGTAACTGATAGTTAATTGCTTCACATTTACAGGTTAAACTTTGACAGCATATCGGCAAACCTCTATAACAGTGTGCTGGGAAGGTGTGGGCCTAATGATGTTATTGGTAGACTATTAATCCACCAACCCAGGTTCAAATGTGGGCGGCATGGTAGCACAGTGGTTAGCACTGCTGCATCACAGCGCCAGAGACCCGGGTTCAACTCCCGCCTCAGGCGACTGACTGTGTGGAGTTTGCACGTTCTCCCCGTGTCTGCGTGGGTTTCCTCCGGGTGCTCCGGTTTCCTCCCACAGTCCAAAGGTGTACAGGTCAGGTGAATTGGCCGTGCTAAATTGCCCGTAGTGTTAGGTAAGGGGGGAATGGGTGGGTTGCGGGTCGGTGTGGACTTGTTGGGCTGAAGGGCCTGTTTTCACACTGTAATGTAATGTAATCTAAAAAAATCCCACCATAGCAGAATCAACTTAAAACAAAAAGAATTTGGAATTAAGAGGCTATCGTCACCTGGTCTGGTCTACATGTGATTCCAACCCTACAACAATGTGTTTGACCTTTAACTAGCCTGTGGGCAATTAGGGAAGGGCAATAAAATAATGTAGATTTGGATTGCATTGTCACGTGTACTCAAGTACAGGAGTGCAGTGGAAACTGTATAATATCACCACCCATAACACCATCTTAGGTAGCCAGGTACAAAAAATCTTAAGTATTATGTAGTAAAAGAAACAGAGTTAAAAAGGTAAGCATTACTTCATGGAATAGTAGAAAAATAAAGAAATACGGTAAGAGTTTACATTAAAGTCTTTCTTAATTGAAACAAGGAACATAAAGGAATAAGTTAAAAGTTCCACTGTCTTTGCTGAGTCCTCTGCTTATCACGGTCTCCAGGATATATCAGCTGTCTGTTCTCTAAGCCACCACCACAGATACTGTCACTGCTGCTAGAACATTCCACCTCTCTGATCTAACCCGGTGCCTTGGGAACATGTCCCAGGCAGGACCCACTCGCAAGCCGAGCCAAGACACCACCGTGAGGCACCGCGAAACCAGGCCATGAGACCAGGCCAAGAGATCAGGCTAGGAGACCACCATGAGGCGCCGCAAGACCAGGCCAGGAGACCAGACTGAAAGGCCGAGCCAAGAGACCACACCAAGAGACCACCGTGAGGCACCATGAGACCAGGCGAAGAGACTGGGCCAAAAGACCAAGCCTAGCCACCACTGTGAGGCATCGCAAAACCAGGCCATGAGACCAGGCTGAGAGACCAGACTGAGAGACCAGGTGAGAGAGCACCGTGAGGCACCGCCAGACCAGGCCAGGAGACCAGCCTAAGAGGGTGTGGAGTGTTGAGTCATAGAATCATAGAGATCTCTAGCACAGAGGGAGGTCCTTTGGTCCATCACATCTACACTTGTCAAAAACAATCATCTGACTATTCTAATCCTATAATTAAGCTCTTGGGCCATAGCCCTATGTGCCTGGTCATCACTAGGGGCACATGTAAATACCTCTTGAATGTTTCTGAGGGTTTCTGCCTCTCCCAGTCTTACAGGCAGTGAGTTCCAGATTCTCACCACCCTCTCATTGAGAAAAATTCCCTCATATCTCTCTAAACCTCCGGCCCCTTAAATCTATCCCCCCGTCGCTGATCCCTCCATCAAGGGGAAAAGTTTCATCCTGTTTATTCTGTCTATGTCCTTCGTTATTTTACACCTTTCAATAGTGTACCTTCTCAGTCTCCTCTGCTCCAAAGGAAAATAACCCATCTGTCCACTCTCTCTCCATCACTGAAACTCTCCAGCCCGGGCAACATCCTGCAAAATCTCCCTCTGTCCCTCTCCAGTGCTGTCACATCCCTCCGATAATATGGATTCCCAGAACCACACACAGTACTCCAGCTCTGACCTAAACAATGATTTATACAGTTCCTGCATCACCTTCCTGCCCTTAAACTCTACACCTTGATTAATAAAGGCAAGTATCCCAAATATCTTCTTAACCACTTTATCTACATGACCTGATACCCTAAGGGACTAGTGGACATACACACCAAGGTCCCTCTGATCCTCAGCACTTCCCAGAGTCCTCCTGCTCACCCTGTCTTCCTTTCCCTTGATTGTACTGTCCGAGAGGATGACCTTATCCTGATCTGGATTGAATTCAGTTTGCCTCAGGTCAGTCCATCTGACCAGCCCACATGCTGTAATGTCAAGCTATCTTCCTCACTGTATTCCTCCCCAACGTCTGCAAACTTACTGATCAACCCTCCTACATTCAAGTCAAATCAATAATATACAATAATAGACAGTAGGTGCAGGAGTAGGCCATTCAGCCCTTCGAGCCTGCACCACCATTCAATATGATCATGGCTGATCATTCCTAATCAGTATCCTGTTCCTGCCTTATCTCCATAACCCTTGATTCCACTATCTTTGAGATAGTGGAATCCAACTCCTTCTTAAATGAATCCAGAGACTGGGCCTCCACTGCTCTCTGGGGCAGAACATTCCACACAGCCACCACTCTCTGGGTGAAGAAGTTACTCCTTATCTCTGTCCTAAATAGCCTACCCCGTATTTTTAAGCTGTGTCCTCTGGTTCGGTACTCACCCATCAGCAGAAACACGTTTCCTGCCTCCAGAGTGTCCAATCCTTTCATAATCTTATATGTCTCAATCAGGTCCCCTCTCAGTCTTCTAAACTCAAGGGTATCCAAGCCCAGTCGCTCCAGTCTTTCAGTGTAAGGTAATCCCGCCATTCCAGGAATTGACCTCGTGAACCTATGCTGCACTCCCTCAATAGCCAGAGTGTCTTTCCTCAAATTTGGAGACCAGAACTGCACACAGTACTCCAGGTGTGGTCTCACCAGGGCCCTGTACAGCTGCAGAAGCACCTCTTTGCTTCTATACTCAATCCCTCTTGTTATGAAGGCCAGCATGCTATTAGCCTTCTTCACTACCTGCTGTACCTACATGCTTACCTTCATTGACTGGTGTACAAGAACACCCAGATCTCTCTGTACTGCCCCTTTACCTAAATTGATTCCATTTAGGTAGTAATCTGCCTTCCTGTTCTTGCCATCAAAGTGGATAACCATACATTTATCCACATTAAACTGCATCTCCCATGCATCTGCCCACTCACCTAACCTGTCCAGGTCACCCTGTAATCTCCTAACATCCTCATCACATTTCACCCTGCCACCCAGCTTTGTATCATCAGCAAATTTGCTAATATTATTGCTGATACCATCTTCTATATCATTAATATATATTGTAAAAAGCTGCGCTCCCAGCACGGATCCCTGCGGTACCCCACTGGTCACTGCCTGCCATTCCGAAATGGAGCCGTTTATCACTACCCTTTGTTTCCTATCAGCCAACCAATTTTCATTCCAATCTAGTACTTTGCCCCCAATACCATGCACCCTAATTTTACTCACTAACCTCCTGTGTGGGACTTTATCAAAAGCTTTCTGAAAGTCCAGGTACACTACATCTACTGGATCTCCCTCGTCCATCTTCAGAGTTACATCCTCAAAAAATTCAAGAAGATTAGTCAAGCATGATTTCCCCTTCATAAATCCATGCTGACTCTGTCCTATCCTGTTACTACTATCCAGATGTGCTGTAATTTCATCCTTTATAATAGACTCCAGCATCTTTCCCACCACTGAGGTCAGACTAACTGGTCTATAATTTCCTGCTTTCTCTCACCCACCTTTCTTAAAAAGTGGTATAACATTAGCCACCCTCCAATCCTCTGGAACCGTCTCCGAATCTATCGAACTCTGGAAAATAATCACCAACGCTTCCACGATTTCCCGAGCCACCTCCTTCAGTACCCTGGGATGTAGACCATCAGGCCCCGGAGACTTATCAACCTTCAGACCTAACAGCCTCTCCAACACCAAATCCTGGCAAATATAAATTCCCTTAAGTTCAGGTCCTTCAGCCACTGTTACCTCAGGGAGATTGCTTGTGTCTTCCCCAGTGAACACAGATCTGAAGTACCCATTTAATTCCTCTGCCATTTCTTTGTTCCCTGTAATATTTTCCCCTGTTTCTGTCTTCAAGGGCCCAATTTTTGTCCTAACCATTTTTTTGCCCTGCACATACCTAAAAAAGCTTTCACTATCCTCCTTTATATTCTTGGCCAGTTTACCTTCGTACCTCATTTTTCCTCTGCGTATTTCTTCTTAGTAATCCTCTGTTGCTCTTTAAAAGCTTCCCAGTCCTCAGTTTTCCCACTTATCTTAGCTATGTTATACTTTTTCTCTTTTAGCTTTATATGTTTCTTTACTTCCCTCGTCAGCCACGGCCGCCCATGCCTCCTCCTGGGATCTTTCTTCCTTTTAGGAATGAACTGATCCTGCAACTTCTGCATTTTCCACAGAAATATCCGCCATTGTTTCTCCACGGTCATCCCTGCTAAGGTATTGCACCATTGAACTTTGGCCTTTCCATAAACCACAGTCCCACAGTCCAAGGGCCCCAACACTGACCCCTGCGGGACCCCAATGAACGTAGGCCTACAGTCACAAAAACACCCCTCCCTAAATCACCCTCTGGTTTCTGCCACTCAACCAGTTTGGGATCCAAATCATTCCATTTCCCTGGATCCCATGTGCCTGGATCCCACTGTGCCAGGGGTGGCATGGTGGCTCAGTGGTTAGCACTGCTGCCTCACAGCGCCAGGGACCTGGGTTCGATTCCAGCCTCGGGCGACTGCCTGTGTGGAGTTTGCACATTCTCCCCGTGTCTGCGTGGGTTTCCTCTGGGTGCTCCGGTTTCCTCCCACAGTCCAAAGATGCTCAGATTGGGAATGGGAATGGGTCTGGGCGTGTTACTCTTCAGAGGGTCACTGTGGACTTGTTGGGCCAAATGGCCTGTTTCTGTACTGTAGGGAATTGAATCTAAGCTATCTCCAATGAAAAAACCTTTCAATCACCTGAAGGCATTGGCTGGGAGGAGGAAGGGAACCTGGAGGAGATCTGGATGTTGCAACATGTTGGGAAATCCAACCCCAGTGAAACAACGTGTTACTCTGAATCTCAATATTAACACCACGCACAAAGGCAAACCATTTTTCATGATAACTGTTTGCAAAAATTTCTCTAGAGTGTTGAATAAATTATGCTTCAACAATAAAGTGCCGTTGGGTTAAACACACTCGAGTGAGCAGGTTTACAGCAAAATAAAACATTGAAATAACTGATGATCTTTGAAATAATGCTCAAGTTGTCTGTTATTTAACCATCAGTCTGGTGTAAAAATTGTTCGAACAAATTGTGGCTTTGAGTGAATTTGAAAGAATCAGCGCTGAATCCTAAAGCTGACCACAGCAGCGTAGAAACTGTCGAACGTAGAACATTCCAGCACAGTACAGGCCCTTCGGCCCTCAATGTTGTACTGACCTGGGGAACCAATCTGAAGCCCATCTAACCTACACTATTCCATTATCATCCATATGTTTATCCAATGGCCATTTAAATGCCCCTGAAGTTGGCGAGTCTACTACTGTTGCAGCAGTGCGTTCCACGCCCCGACTACTCTCTTGAGGAGGTGAAGCATAAAATAAAATCCTAAATTTCCACCATCTTTCACTGTCTTTTTCATTCTCTACCTCATGAAACATCCCCTCGACCTCTGACCAACAGTAAGAGCTCCACCACCAGAGCTTCACAAGGAGTTACCAACAAAGTAAAAAGAATGTTTTGACCTGGAATGTCATGGAGTCAGAGTTATACAGCACAGAAACAGACCCTTTGCTCCAACCAGTCCATGTTGACCATAATCCCAAACTAAACTAGTCCCTCCTGCCTACTCTTGGCCCATATCCCTCCAAACATTTCTTATTCATGTATTTATCCAAATGAAGATGAGGTGTTCTTCCTCCAGGTGTTGGGTGACTAGAGTTTGGCAGTGGAGGAGGCCCAGGGTTTGCATGTTCTTGTTGGTGTGGGAGGGGGAGTTGAAGAGTTTCAGTCACAGGGTGGTGGGGTTATTCAGTGCATGTGTCCCAGAGATCACTAACCTAGAGCTCCCCTCTGGCCCCCAACTCCACACAGTACTCCAGGTGCGATCTCACCAAGACCCTGTGCCATTGCAGCAAGATATCCCTGCTCCTGTAATCCAATCCTCCTGTGATGAAGAGCCAAAATATTAATGGGGGTCCTCACAGCCTGTTACTCCTGTGTGCCTACTCTCAGCAAGTGGTGTACAAGGATACCCAGGTCTCATTTAATATTTCCCACTCCCAATCCATTGGCATTCAGATAATAATCTGCCTTCTTGTGCTGGCTACCAAATTGAATAATCTCACATTTATTCAATTCTCTACAGTGTGGAAACAGGCCATTTGGCCCAACAAGTCCATACCAACCTTCCAAAGAGTAACCCACCCAGACCCATCCCCCTCTGACTAATGCACCTAACACTATGGGCAGTTTAGCATGGCCAATTCACCCGACCTGCACATCTTTGGACTGTGGGAGGAAACCGGAGCACCCGGAGGAAACCCACGCAGACTCGGGGAGAACGTGCAAACTCCACACAGACAGTCCCCAAGGCTGGAATCGAACCCGGGTGTCTGGCATTGTGAGGCAGCAGTACTATAATACCATGTCTAGTGATGTTAAGAGTGTTGAGCAGGGCTAGGGCCCAGTGTGGAGATGGGGATAGGGCCCAGTGTGGAGCAAGGATAGAGCCAAGTGCGGAGCGGGGATAGGGCCCAGTGCAGAGCAGGGATAGAGCCAAGTGCGGAGTGGGGATAGCGCCCAGTGCGGAGCGGGGATAGGGCCCAGTGCAGAGCAGAGATAGGGCCCAGTGTGGAGCGGGGATAGGGCCCAGTGCAGAGCAGAGATAGGGCCCAGTTAGGAGCGGGGATAGGGCCCAGTGCAGAGCAGAGATAGGGCCCAGTGTGGAGCGGGGATAGGGCCCAGTGCGGAGTGGGGATAGCGCCCAGTGCGGAGTGGGGATAGCGCCCAGTGCGGAGCGGGGATAGGGCCCAGTGCAGAGCAGGGATAGTGCGCAGTGTGGAGCGGGAATAGGGCCCAGTGCAAAGCAGAGATAGGGCCCAGTGTGGAGCGGGGATAGGGCCCAGTGCGGAGCGGGTATAGGGCCCATTGTGGGGCGGGGATAGGGCAAGTGTGGAGCGGGGATAGGGTCCAGTGTGGAGTGGGGATAGGGCCCAGTGTTGAGCAGGGCTAGGGCCCAGTGCGGAGATGGGGATAGGGCCCAGTGTGGAGCGGGGATAAGGCCCAGTGTGGAGTGGGGTCAGGTTCCAGTTTTGAGCGGGGCTAGGGCCCAGTGTGGAGATGGGGATAGGGCACAGTGTGGAGCGGGGGTTAGGGTCCAGTGTGGAGCAGAGATAGGGGCCAGTGTGGAGTGGGGATAGGGCCCAGTGCGAAACAAGGATATGGCCCAGTGTGGAACGGGGATAGGGCCCAGTGCGGATTGGGGATAGGGCCCAGTGCGGATCGGGGATAGGACCCAGTGTGGAGCGGGGATAGGGCCCAGTGTGGAGCAAGGATAGGGCCCAGTGTGGAATGGGGATAGGGCCCGGTGCGGAAGGGGGATAGGGCCCAGTGCGAAACGGGGATATGGCCCAGTGCGGAACGGGGATCGGGCCCAGTGTGGAGCGGGGATAGGGCCCAGTGTGGAGCAAGGATATGGCCCAGTGTGGATTGGGGATAGGGCCCTGCGCGGAACGGGGATAGGGCCCAGTGCGGAGCGGGGATAGGGCCCAGTGTGGTACGGGCATAGGGTCCAGTGTGGAGCGGGATTAAGGCCCAGTGCGGAACTGAGATAGGACCAGTGTGGAACAGGGTAAGGCCCAGTGCGGAACGGGGATAGGCCCAGTGCAGAGCGGGGATAAGGTCCAGTGCGGAATGGGGATAGGGCCCAGTACGGAACGGGGATAGGGCCCAGTGCGGAGCGGTGATAGGGGCCAGTGCAGAGTGGAGATAGGGCCCAGTGTATAATGGGGATAAAGCCAGTGTGGAGCAGGGATAGGGTCCAGTGTGGAGCGGGGATAGGGCCAAGTGCAGAGCTGGTATAGGGCCCAGTGTGGATTGGGGATAGGACCCAGTGTGGAGCAAGGATAGGGCCCAGTGCGGAGTGGGGATAGAGCCCAGTGTGGGGCAGCGATAGGGCCCAATGTGGAGCAAGGATAGGGCCAAGTGCGGAGTGGGGATAGGGCCCAGTGCGGAACGGGGATAGGGCTCAGTGCGGAACGGGGATAGGGCCCGGTGCAAAACGGGGATATGGCCCAGTGCAGAACAGGGATAGGCTCCAGTGTGGAGTGGGGATATGGCCCAGTGTGGATTGGGGATAGGACGCAGCGCGGAATGGGGATAGGGCCCTGTGCGGAGCGGGGTAGGGCCCAGTGTGGAGCGGGGTTAAGGCCCAGTGCGGAGCGGGGATAGGCCCAGTGTGGAGCGGGGATAGGGCCCAGTGCGAAGTGGAGATAGGGCCCAGTGCGGACTGGGTATAGATCCCAGTGTGGAGCAGGGATAGGGCGCAGTGTGGAGATGGGGATAGGGCCCAGTGCGGAACGGGGATAGGGCCCAGTGCGGAACGGGGATAGGGCTCAGTGCGGAACAGGGTAAGGCCCAGTGCGGAATGGGGATAGGGCACAGTACGGAACGGGGATAGGGCCCAGTGCGGAACGGGGATAGGGCCCAGTGCGGAACAGGGTTAAGGCCCAGTGCGGAACGGGGATAGGGCCCAGTACGGGAGGGAGATAGGGTCCAGTGTGGATCGGGGATAGGGCCAAGTGCAGAGCTGGGATAGGGCCCAGTGTGGATTGGGGATAGGGCCCAGTGTGGGGCAGGGATAGGGCCCAGTGTGGAGCAAGGATAGGGCCAAGTGCAGAGTGGGGATAGGGCCCAGTGCGGAACGGGGATAGGGCCCGCTGCGGAACGGGGATAGGCTCCAGTGTGGAGTGCGGTTAAGGCCCAGTGCGGAATGGGGATAGGGCCCAGTGCGGAGCGGGGATAGGGCTCAGTGCGGAGCGGGGATAGGGCCCAGAGCGGAGCGGGGATATGGCCCAGTGTGGAGCGGAGTTAAGGCCCAGTGCGGAGCGGGGATAGGGACCAGTGTGGAGTGGGGATAGGGCCCAGAGCGGAGCGGCCATAGGGTCCAGTGTGGAGCGGGGTTAAGGCCCAGTTCGGAGCGGGGTTAAGGCCCAGTGCGGAACGGGGATAGGCCCAGTGCGGAGCGGTGATAGGGGCCAGTGCAGAGTGGAGATAGGGCCCAGTGTATAATGGGGATAAGGCCAGTGTGGAGCAGGGATAGGGTCCAGTGTGGAGCAGGGATAGGGCCCAGTGTGGAGCAAGGATAGGGCCCAGTGCGGAGTGGGGATAGGGCCCAGTGTGGGGCAGGGATAGGGCCCAGTGTGGGGCAGGGATAGGGCCCAGTGTGGAGCAAGGATAGGGCCAAGTGCGGAGTGGGGATAGAGTCAAATGTGGAGCGGGGATAGGGCCCAGTGCGGAGCAGGGATAGGGCCCAGTGTGGAGCAAGGATAGGGCCAAGTGCGGAGTGGGGATAGGACCCAGTGCGGAACGGGGATAGGGCCCGGTGCGGAACGGGGATAGGGCCCAGTGCAAAACGGGGATAGGGTCCAGTGCAGAACGGGGATAGGCTCCAGTGTGGAGTGGGGATAGGGCCCAGAGCGGAGCGGCCATAGGGTCCAGTGTGGAGTGGGGTTAAGGCCCAGTGCGGAACGGGGATAAGGCCCAGTGCGGAACGGGGATAGGGCCCAGTGTGGAGCGGGGTTAAGGCCCAGTGTGGAACAGGGATAGGCCCAGTGCAAAGCGGGGATAAGGTCCAGTGCGGAACGGGGATAGGGCCCATTGCGGAGCGGTGATAGGGGCCAGTGCAGAGTGGAGATAGGGCCCAGTGTATAATGGGGATAAGGCCAGTGTGGAGCAGGGATAGGGTCCAGTGTGGAGCAGAGATAGGGCCCAGTGCAGAGCTGGGATAGAGCCCAGTGTGGAGCAAGGATAGGGCCAAGTGCGGAGTGGGGATAGAGTCCAGTGTGGAGCGGGGATAGGGCCCAGTGCGGAGCAGGGATAGGGCCCAATGTGGAGCAAGGATAGAGCCAAGTGCAAAGTGGTGATAGGGCCAAGTGCGGAGTGGGTATAGAGCCCAGTGCGGACCGGGGATACGGCCCAGTGTGGAGCAGGGATAGGGCCCAGTGTGGAGCAAGTATAGGGCCCAGTGTGGAGCAGGGATAGGGCCCAATGTGGAGCAAGGATAGAGCCAAGTGCAAAGTGGTGATAGGGCCCAGTGCGGAGTGTGTATAGAGCCCAGTGTGGAGCGGGGATAGGGCGCAGTGTGGAGCGGGGTTAAGGCCCAGTGCGGAACGGGGATAGGCCCAGTGCAGAGCGGGGCTAGGCCCAGTGTGGAGCGGGGATAGGGCCCAGTGCAGAACTGGGATAGGCCCAGTGCGGAATGGGGATAGGGCCCAGTGCGGAACGGGGATAGGGCCCAGTGCGGATCAGGGTTAAGGCCCAGTGCGGAACGGGGATAGGGCCCAGTACGGAACGGGGATAGGGCCCAGTGCGGAACGGGGATAGGGCCCAGTGCGGAGCGGTGATAGGGGCCAGTGCAGAGTGGAGATAGGGCCCAGTGTATAATGGGGATAAAGCCAGTGTGGAGCAGGGATAGGGTCCAGTGTGGATCGGGGATAGGGCCAAGTCCAGAGCCGGGATAGGGCCCATTGTGGATTTAGGATAGGGCCCAGTGTGGGGCAGGGATAGGGCCCAGTGTGGAGCAAGGATAGGGCCAAGTGCGGAGTGGGGATAGGGCCCAGTGCGGAACGGGGATAGAGCCCGGTGCGGAACGGGGATAGGGCCCAGTGCGAAACGGGGATAGGGTCCAGTGCAGAACGGGGATAGGCTCCAGTGTGGAGTGGGGATATGGCCCAGTGTGGATTGGGGATAGGGCCCAGCGCGGAATGGGGATAGGGCCCAGTGCGGAGCGGGGATAGGGCCCAGTGTGGAGCAGGGTTAAGGTCCAGTGCGGAACGGGGATAGCGCCCAGTGCGGAGCGGGGATAGGGCCCAGTGCGGAGCGGGGATAGGGCCCAGTGCGGAGCGGGGATATGGCCCAGTGTGGAGCGGAGTTAAGGCCCAGTGCGGAGCGGGGATAGGGCCCAGTGCGGAGCGGGGATAGGGGCCAGAGCAGAGCGGGGATATGGCCCAGTGTGGAACGGGGATAGGCCCAGTGTGGAGCAGGGATAGGGTCCAGTGTGGAGTGGGGATAGGGCCCAGAGTGGAGCAGCCATAGGGTCCAGTGTGGAGCGGGGTTAAGGCCCAGTGCGGAACGGGGATAGGCCCAGTGCAAAGCGGGGATAAGGTTCAGTGCGGAATGGGGATAGGGCCCAGTACGGAACGGAGATAGGGCCCAGTGCAGAACGGGGATAGGGCCCATTGTGGATTTGGGATAGGGCCCAGTGTGGGGCAGGGATAGGGCCCAGTGTGGAGCAAGGATAGGGCCAAGTGCGGAGTGGGGATAGGGCCCAGTGCGGAATGGGGATAGGGCCCGGTGCAGAACGGGGATAGGGCCCAGTGTGAAACGGGGATAGGGCCCAGTGCAGAACGAGGATAGGCTCCAGTGTGGAGTGGGGTTAAGGCCCAGTGCGGAACGGGGATAGGGCCCAGTGCGGAGCGGGGATAGGGCCCAGTGCGGAGCGGGGATAGGGCCCAGAGCAGAGCGGGGATATGGCCCAGTGTGGAGCGGGGTTAAGGCCCAGTGCTGAGCGGGGATAGGGTCCAGTGTGGAGTGGGGATAGGGCCCAGTGCGGGGCGGGGTTAAGGCCCAGTGCGGAATGGGGATAGGCCCAGTGCGGAACGGGGATAGGGCCCAGTGCGGAGCGGGGATAGGGCCCAGTGCGGAGCGGGGATAGGGCCCAGAGCAGAGCAGGAATATGGCCCAGTGTGGAGCGGGGTTAAAGCCCAGTGCTGAGCGGGGATAGGGTCCAGTGTGGAGTGGGGATAGGGCCCAGTGCGGAGCGGGGTTAAGGCCCAGTGCGGAACGGGGATGGGCCCAGTGCAAAGCGGGGATAAGGTCCAGTGCGGAATGGGGATAGGGCCCAGTACGGAACGGGGATAGGGTCCAGTGCGGAGCGGAGATACGGGCCAGTGCAGAGTGGAAATAGGGCCCAGTGTATAATGGGGATAAGGCCAGTGTGGAGCAGGGATAGGGTCCAGTGTGGAGCAGGGATGGGGCCCAGTGCAGAGCCGGGATAGGGCCCAGTGTGGAGCGGGGATAGGGCCCAGTATGGAGCAAGGATAGGACCCAGTGCGGAGTGGGGATAGGGCCCAGTGTGGGGCAGGGATAGGGCCCAGTGTGGAGCAAGGATAGGGCCAAGTGCAGAGTGGGGATAGAGCCTAGTGTGGAGCGGGAATAGAGCGCAGTGCGGAGCAGGGATAGGGCCCAATGTGGAGCAAGGATAGAGCCAAGTGCAAAGTGGTGATAGGGCCCAGTGCGGAGTGGGTATAGATCCCAGTGTGGAGCAGGGATAGGGCGCAGTGTGGAGATTGGGATAGGGCCCAGTGCGGAACGGGGATAGGGCCCAGTGCGGAACGGGGATAGGGCCCAGTACTGAACGGGGATAGGGCCCAGTGCGGAACGGGGATAGGGCCCAGTGCGGAGCGGTGATAGGGGCCAGTGCAGAGTGGAGATAGGGCCCAGTGTATAATGGGGATAAAATCAACGTGGTACTACCTGGTCAGGTCCACGCCCCCCTACGACCCACCCTCACATCCTGGCACTTTCCCTGCCACAGCAGGAACTGTAAAACCTGCGTCCACACCTCCTCCCTCACCTCCATCCAAGGCCCTAAAGGAGCCTTCCACATCCATCAAAGTTTTACCTGCACATCCACTAATATCATCTATTGTATCCGTTGCTCCCGATGCGGTCTCCTCTACATTGGGGAGACTGGGCGCCTCCTAGCAGAGCGCTTTAGGGAACATCTCCGAGACACCCGCACCAATCAACCAAACCGCCCCGTGGCTCAACATTTCAACTCCCCCTCCCACTCTGCCGAGGATATGGAGGTGCTGGGCCTCCTCCACCGCCGCTCCCTCACCACCTGACGCCTGGAGGAAGAACGCCTCATCTTCCGCCTCGGAACACTTCAACGCCAGGGCATCAATGTGGATTTCAACAGTTTCCTCATTTCCCCTTCCCCCACCTCATCCTAGTTTCTAACCTCCAGCAACTCGACTTGTCCGGACTTGTCCGACCTGCCCAGCTCCTTTTCCACCTATCCACTCCACCCTCTCTTCCCTGACCTATCACCTTCATCTCCTTCCCCACTGACCTATTGTACTCTATGCTACTCTCTCCCCACCCACACCCTCCTCTAGCTTATCTCTCCACGCTTCAGGCTCTCTGCCTTTATTCCTGGTGAAGGGCTTTTGCCCGAAACGTCGATTTTGCCTGTCCTCGGATGCTGCCTGAATTGCTGTGCTCTTCCAGCACCACTGATCCAGAGTATAATGGGGATAAAGCCAGTGTGGAGCAGGGATAGGGTCCAGTGTGGATCGGGGATAGGGCCCAGTGTGGGGCAGGAATAGGGCCCAGTGTGGAGCAAGGATAGGGCCAAGTGCGGAGTGGGGATAGGGCCCAGTGCAGAACGGGGATAGGGCCCAGTGCGGAGCGGGGATATGGCCCAGTGCGGAGCGGGGTTAAGGCCCAGTGCGGAACGGGGATAGGCCCAGAGCAAAGCGGGGATAAGGTCCAGTGCGGAACGGGGATAGGGCCCAGTGCGGAGCGGTGATAGGGGCCAGTGCAGAGTGGAGATAGGGCCCAGTGTATAATGGGGATAAGGCCAGTGTGGAGCAGGGATAGGGTCCAGTGTGGAGCAGGGATAGGGCCCAGTGCAGAGCCAGGATAGGGCCCAGTGTGGAGCAAGGATAGGGCCCAGTGCTGAGTGGGGATAGGGCCCAGTGTGGGGCAGGGATAGGGCCAAGTGTGGAGCAAGGATAGAGCCAAGTGCGGAGTGGGGATAGGGCCCAGTGCGGAGCGGGGATAGGGCCCAGTGCGGAGCGGGGATAGGGCCCAGTGCAGAGCAGCGATGGGACGCAGTGTGGAGCGGCGATAGGGCCCAGTGCGGAGCGAAGATAGGGCCAAGTGTGGAGCGGGGATAGGGCCCAGTGTGGAGCAAGGATAGGGCCAAGTGCGGAGCAGGGATAGGGCCCAGTGTGGAGCAGGGATAGGGCCCAGTGCGGAGCAGGGATAGAGCCAAGTGCGGAGTGGGGAGAGGGCCCAGTGTGGAGCAGGGATAGGGCCCAGTGTGGAGCAGGGATAGGGCCCAGTGTGGAGCAAGGATAGGGCCAAGTGCGGAGTGGGGATAGGGCCAAGTGCGGAGCAGGGATAGGGCCCAGTGTGGGGCAGGGATAGGGCCCAGTGCGGAGTGG
Source organism: Chiloscyllium plagiosum (assembly GCF_037043375.1). Lineage (NCBI taxonomy): Eukaryota > Metazoa > Chordata > Chondrichthyes > Orectolobiformes > Hemiscylliidae > Chiloscyllium > Chiloscyllium plagiosum. The sequence goes on from NW_028270158.1 coordinate 4,416,366, forward strand.
GGATAGGGCCCAGTGCGGATCAGCGATAGCGCGCAGTGTGGAGCGGGGATAGTGCCCAGTGCGGAGCGGAGATAGGGCCCAGTGTGGGGCGGGGATAGGGCTCAGTATGGAGTGGGGATAGGGCACAGTGTGGAACGGGGATAGGGCCCAGTGCAGAATGGGGATAGGGCCCAGTGCGGAACGGGGATATGACCCAGTGCGGAACGGGGATAGGGCCCAGTGTGGAGTAGGGATAGGGCCCAGTGCGGAACGGGGATAGGGCCCAGTGCGGAACAGGGATAGGGCCCAGTGCAAAAAGGTGCTATGGCCCAGTGCGGAACGGGGATAGGGCCCAGTGTGGATTGGGGATAGGGCCCAGTGCGGAACAGGGATAGGGCCCAGTGCGAAACGGGGATATGGCCCAGTGCGGAACGGGGATAGGGTCCAGTGTGGAGTGGGGATACGGCCCAGTGTGGATTGGGGATAGGGCCCAGTGCAGAGCGGGGATAGGGCCCAGTGCAGAGCGGGGATAGGGCCCAGTGTGGAGCGGGGATAGGGTCCAGTGTGGAGCGGGAATAGGGCCCAGTGTGGAGGGGGGATAGGGCCCAGTGTGGATTGGGGATAGGGCCCAGTCCGGAGTGGGGATAGGGCCTACTGTGGAGCGGGGATAGGGGCCAGTGTGGAGTTAGGGATAGTGCGCAGTGTGGAGCGGGGATTAGGGCCCAGTGTGGAGCAGAGATAGGGTCCAGTGTGGAGTCCCAGGATGGATTGGGGATAGGGCCCAGTGCGGAACGTGGATAGGGCCCAGTGTGGAGCGGGGATAGGATGCAGTGTGGAGTGGGGATAGGGTCCAGTGTGGATTGGGGATAGGGCCCAGTGCGGAATGGGGATAGGGCCCAGTGCGGAACGGGATAGGGCTCAGTGCGGAACAGCGTAAGGCCCAGTGCGGAACGGGGATAGGGCCCAGTACTGAACGGGGATAGGGCCCAGTGCGGAACGGGGATAGGGCCCAGTGCGGAACAGGGTTAAGGCCCAGTGCGGAACGGGGATAGGGCCCAGTACGGAACGGGGATAGGGCCCAGTGCGGAGCGGTGATAGGGGCCAGTGCAGAGTGGAGATAGGGCCCAGTGTATAATGGGGATAAAATCAACGTGGTACTACCTGGTCAGGTCCACGCCCCCCTACGACCCACCCTCACATCCTGGCACTTTCCCTGCCACAGCAGGAACTGTAAAACCTGCGTCCACACCTCCTCCCTCACCTCCATCCAAGGCCCTAAAGGAGCCTTCCACATCCATCAAAGTTTTACCTGCACATCCACTAATATCATCTATTGTATCCGTTGCTCCCGATGCGGTCTCCTCTACATTGGGGAGACTGGGCGCCTCCTAGCAGAGCGCTTTAGGGAACATCTCCGAGACACCCGCACCAATCAACCAAACCGCCCCGTGGCTCAACATTTCAACTCCCCCTCCCACTCTGCCGAGGATATGGAGGTGCTGGGCCTCCTCCACCGCCGCTCCCTCACCACCTGACGCCTGGAGGAAGAACGCCTCATCTTCCGCCTCGGAACACTTCAACGCCAGGGCATCAATGTGGATTTCAACAGTTTCCTCATTTCCCCTTCCCCCACCTCATCCTAGTTTCTAACCTCCAGCAACTCGACTTGTCCGGACTTGTCCGACCTGCCCAGCTCCTTTTCCACCTATCCACTCCACCCTCTCTTCCCTGACCTATCACCTTCATCTCCTTCCCCACTGACCTATTGTACTCTATGCTACTCTCTCCCCACCCACACCCTCCTCTAGCTTATCTCTCCACGCTTCAGGCTCTCTGCCTTTATTCCTGGTGAAGGGCTTTTGCCCGAAACGTCGATTTTGCCTGTCCTCGGATGCTGCCTGAATTGCTGTGCTCTTCCAGCACCACTGATCCAGAGTATAATGGGGATAAAGCCAGTGTGGAGCAGGGATAGGGTCCAGTGTGGATCGGGGATAGGGCCCAGTGTGGGGCAGGAATAGGGCCCAGTGTGGAGCAAGGATAGGGCCAAGTGCGGAGTGGGGATAGGGCCCAGTGCAGAACGGGGATAGGGCCCAGTGCGGAGCGGGGATATGGCCCAGTGCGGAGCGGGGTTAAGGCCCAGTGCGGAACGGGGATAGGCCCAGAGCAAAGCGGGGATAAGGTCCAGTGCGGAACGGGGATAGGGGCCAGTGCAGAGTGGAGATAGGGCCCAGTGTATAATGGGGATAAGGCCAGTGTGGAGCAGGGATAGGGTCCAGTGTGGAGCAGGGATAGGGCCCAGTGCAGAGCCAGGATAGGGCCCAGTGTGGAGCAAGGATAGGGCCCAGTGCTGAGTGGGGATAGGGCCCAGTGTGGGGCAGGGATAGGGCCAAGTGTGGAGCAAGGATAGAGCCAAGTGCGGAGTGGGGATAGGGCCCAGTGCGGAGCGGGGATAGGGCCCAGTGCGGAGCGGGGATAGGGCCCAGTGCAGAGCAGCGATGGGACGCAGTGTGGAGCGGGGATAGGGCCCAGTGCGGAGCGAAGATAGGGCCAAGTGTGGAGCGGGGATAGGGCCCAGTGTGGAGCAAGGATAGGGCCAAGTGCGGAGCAGGGATAGGGCCCAGTGTGGAGCAGGGATAGGGCCCAGTGTGGAGCAGGGATAGAGCCAAGTGCGGAGTGGGGAGAGGGCCCAGTGTGGAGCAGGGATAGGGCCCAGTGTGGAGCAAGGATAGGGCCAAGTGCGGAGTGGGGATAGGGCCAAGTGCGGAGCAGGGATAGGGCCCAGTGTGGGGCAGGGATAGGGCCCAGTGCGGAGTGGGGATAGGGCCCAGTGCGGATCAGCGATAGCGCGCAGTGTGGAGCGGGGATAGTGCCCAGTGCGGAGCGGAGATAGGGCCCAGTGTGGGGCGGGGATAGGGCTCAGTATGGAGTGGGGATAGGGCACAGTGTGGAACGGGGATAGGGCCCAGTGCAGAATGGGGATAGGGCCCAGTGCGGAACGGGGATATGACCCAGTGCGGAACGGGGATAGGGCCCAGTGTGGAGTAGGGATAGGGCCCAGTGCGGAACGGGGATAGGGCCCAGTGCAAAAAGGTGCTATGGCCCAGTGCGGAACGGGGATAGGGCCCAATGTGGATTGGGGATAGGGCCCAGTGCGGAACAGGGATAGGGCCCAGTGCGAAACGGGGATATGGCTCAGTGCGGAACGGGGATAGGGTCCAGTGTGGAGTGGGGATACGGCCCAGTGTGGATTGGGGATAGGGCCCAGTGCAGAGCGGGGATAGGGCCCAGTGCAGAGCGGGGATAGGGCCCAGTGTGGAGCGGGGATAGGGTCCAGTGTGGAGCGGGAATAGGGCCCAGTGTGGAGGGGGGATAGGGCCCAGTGTGGATTGGGGATAGGGCCCAGTCCGGAGTGGGGATAGGGCCTACTGTGGAGCGGGGATAGGGGCCAGTGTGGAGTTAGGGATAGTGCGCAGTGTGGAGCGGGGATTAGGGCCCAGTGTGGAGCAGAGATAGGGTCCAGTGTGGAGTCCCAGGATGGATTGGGGATAGGGCCCAGTGCGGAACGTGGATAGGGCCCAGTGTGGAGCGGGGATAGGATGCAGTGTGGAGTGGGGATAGGGTCCAGTGTGGATTGGGGATAGGGCCCAGTGCGGAACGGGGATAGGGCCCAGTGCGGAACAGGGATAGGGCCCAGTGTGGAGCGGGTATAGGGCCCGGTGTGGAACAGAGATAGGGCCCAGTGTGGAGTGGGGATATGGCCCAGGATGGATTGGGGATCCCAGTGCGGAACAGGGGTAGGGCCCAGTGCGGAACGGGGATAGGGCCCAGGGCGGAACGGGGATATGGCCCAGGGCGGAGCGGGGATAGGGCCCAGTGTGGAGTGGGAATAGGGCCCAGTGTGGATTGGGGATAGGGCCCAGTGCAGAACGGTGATCGGGCCCACTGTGGAGCGAGGATAGGGCCCAATGTGGAGCAGGGATACGGCCTAGTGTGGAGTGGGGATATGGCCCAGTGCGCAACGGGGATAGGTCCCAGTGTGGAGTGAGGATAGAGTCCTGTGTGGAGTGAGAACAGGGTCCAGTGTTGAACGGGGATATGGCCCAGTGCGGAACGCGGATAGGGCCCAGTCTGGAGCGGGGATAGGGCCTAGTGCGGAACGGGGATAGGGCCCAGTGTGGAGCGGGGATAGGGCCCAGTGCGGAACAGGGGTAGGGCCCAGTGTGGAGCGGGGATAGGGCCTAGTGTGGAACAGGGATAGGGCCCAGTGTGGAGCGGGGATAGGATCCAGTGCGGAGCAGGGGTAGGGCCCAGTGTGGAATAGGGATTGGGCCCAGGGTTGAGCGGGGATAAGGCCTAGTACGGAATGGGGATAGGGCCTAGTGCGGAACGGGAATAGGGCCCAGTGCGGAACAGGGTAGGTCCCAGTCTGAAGTGGGGATAGGGCCCAGTGTGGAGCGGCGATAGGGCCTAGCATGGAGCGGGGATACGGCCCAGTGCAGAATGGGGATAGGGCCCAGTGCGGAGCGGGGATATGGTCCAGTGTGGAACGGGTTATGGCCCAGTGCGGAATGGGGATAGGGCCCAGTGTGGAGTGGTGATAGCGCCCCGTGTGGATTTGGGTTTGGGCCCAGTGCGGAACAGGGATAGTGCCCAGTGCGGAACGGGGATAGGGCCCAGTGCGAAATGCGGATATGGCCCTGTGCGAAACGGGGATAGGACCCAGTGTGGAGTGAGGACAGGGTCCAGTGTTGAACGGGGATATGGCCCAGTGTGGAGTGGGGATAGGGCCTAGTGCGGAGCAAGGATAGGGCCAAGTGCGGAGCGGGGATATGGTCCAGTGCGGAGTGGGGATAGGGCCCAGTGCAGAGTGGGGACAGGGCCCAGTGTGGAGCGGGGACAGGGCCTAGTGTGGAGTAGGGATAGGTTCCAGTGTGGGACGGGATTAGTGCCCAGTGCGGAGCGGGGTAGGGCCCAGTGTGGAGTGGGCATAAGGTCCAGTGCAGAGTGGGATTAGGGCCCAGTGTGGAGCGGGATTATGGCCCAGTGCAGAACAGGGATAGGGCCCAGTGTGGATTGGGGATAGGGCCAGTGAGAAACGGGGATTACGGCCCAGTGCGGAGCGGGGATATGGCCAAGGGCGGAACGGGGGTATGGCCCAGTGTGGAGTTGGGTTAGGGCCCAGTGTGGATTGGGGATAGAGGCCAGTGCGGAGTGGGGATAGGGCCCAGTGTGGAGTGGTGACAGGGCCTAGTGTGAAGTGGAGATAGGGCCTAATGTAGAGCGGGGATAGGGCTCAGTGCGGAGGAGGGATAGGGCCCAGTGTGGAGTGGGGATAGGGCCAGTGAGGAGCGGGGATAAGGCCCAGTGCGGAGTGGGGATAGGGCCCAGTGTGGAGATGGGGATAGGGCGCATTGTGGAGCAGGGATTAGGGCCCAGTGTGGAGTGGGGATTAGGGCCCAGTGTGGAGCAGAGATAGGGTCTAGTGTTGAGTGGGGATTAGGGCCCAGTGTGGAGCAGAGATAGGGTCCAGTGTGGAGTGGGGATTAGGGCCCAGTGTGGAGTTTGGATAGGGCCAAGTGCGGAGCAAGGACAGGGCGCAGTGTGGAGCGTGGATAGGGCCCAGTTTGGAGTGGGGACAGGGTCCAGTGTTGAGCGTGGATAGGGCTCAGTGTGGATTGGGGATAGGGCCCAGTCCGGAGTGGGAATAGGGCCCAGTGTGGCGCGGGATTGGGCCCAGTGCGGAGTGGGATTAGAGACCAGTGCAGAGCGGGATTAGAACCCAGTGTGGAGCGGGGATAAGGCCCAGTGTGGTACGGGGATAAGGCCCAGTGTGGAGCGGTGATAGGGACCAATGCAGAGCGGGAATAGGGCACAGTGTGAGCAGGGATAAGACCCAGTGTGGTACGGGGATAAGGCCCAGTGTGGAGTGGGATTAGGGCCCAGTGTGGAGCGGTGATAGGGACCAATGCAGAGCGGGAATAGGGCCCAGTGTGGAGCAGAGTTAGGGCCCAATGTGGAACGGGATTAGAGCCCAGTCCGGAGTGGGATTAGAGCCCAGTGTGGAGCGGGGATAAGGCCCAGTGTGGAGCGGGGATAAACCCCAGTACGGACTGGGATTAGAGCCCAGTGCGGAGCGGGATTAGAGCCCAGTGTGGAGCGGGGATAAGGCCAAGTCTGGAGCGGGATTAGGACCTAGTACAGAGCGGGATTAGGGCCCAGTGTGGAGCAGGATTAGGGCCCAGTGTGGAGTGGGGATAGGGCCCAGTGAAGATTGGGGATAGGGACAGTGAGGAACGGGGATTAGGGCCCAGTGCGGAGCGGGGATAGGGCCCAGTGCGGAGTGGGGACAGGGTCCAGTGTTGAGCGTGGATAGAGCTCAGTGTGGAGTGGGGATAGGACCCAGTCCGGAGCAGGATTAGGGCCCACTGCGGAGTGGGATTAGAGCCCAGTGCGGAACGGGATTAGAGCCCAGTGCGGAGGAGGATTAGGGCCCAGTGTGGAGCGGGATTAGGGCCCAGTGTGGAGCGGTGATAGGGACCAATGCAGAACGGGAATAGGGCCCAGTGTGGAGCAGGGATTAGAGCCCAATGTGGAGCACGATTAGGGCACAGTGTGGAGCAGGGATAGGGCCCAGTGCGGAGCAGAGTTAGGGGCCAGTGTAGAGCGGGATTATAGCCCAGTGTGGAGTGGGAGTATAGCCCAGTGTGGAGCTGGATTAGGGCCCAGTGTGGAGCAGAGATGAAGCCCAATGTGGAGTGGGGATAAGGCCCAGTGCAGAGTGGGATTAGAGCCCAGTGTGGAGCGGAATTAGAGACCAGTGTGGAACGGGATTAGAGCCCAGTCGGGAGTGGGATTAGGGCCCAGTGCGGAGCTGGATTAGAGCCCAGTGTGGAGCGGGGATTGGGGCCCAGTGTGGAGCGGGGATAACGCCCAGTGCGGAGCAGTATTAGGGCACAGTGCGGAGCTGGATTAGGGCCCAGTGTGCAGCGGAATTAGAACCCAGTGCAAAGCGGGGTTAGAGCCCAGTGTGGAGCGGGGATAAGGCCAAGTCCGTAGCGGGAATAGGGCCCAGAGTGGAGCGGGGATAATGCCCAGTCCGGAACGGGATTAGGGCCCAGTGCGGAGCGGGATTAGGGCCCAGTGCGGAGCGGGATTAGGGCCCAGTGTGGAGCAGGCATAAGGCCCACTGCAGAGCGGGATCTGAGCCTAGTGCGGAGCATGATTAGAGTCCAGAGTGGAGCGGGGATAATGCCCAGTGCAGAGCGGGATTAGAGCCCAGTGCAGAGCGGGATTAGGGCCCAGTGCGGAGTGGGATTAGGGCCCAGTGTGGAGCAGGCATAAGGACCACTGCAGAGCGGGATCTGAGCCTAGTGCGGAGCATGATTAGAGTCCAGTGTGGAGCGGGATTAGGGCCCAGTGTGGAGCGGGGTCTAAGGCCCAGTGTGGAGTGGGGATAAGGTCCAGTACAGAGCTGGAGTAGCGCCCAGTGCAGAGCGGGATTAGAGCCCAGTGCAGAGCAGGATTAGGGCCCAGTGCGGAGTGGGATTAGAACCCAGTGCAAAGCGGGGTTAGAGCCCAGTGTGGAGCGGGGATAAGGCCAAGTCAGGGGCGGGATTATGGACCAGTGCAGAGCAGGATTAGGGCCCAGTGCAGAGTGGGATTAGGGCCCAGTGTGCAGCGGGATTAGGGCCCAGTGCAGAGCGGGATTAGAACCCAGTGCAAAGCGGGGTTAGAGCCCAGTGTGGAGCGGGGATAAGGCCAAGTCAGGGGCGGGATTATGGACCAGTGCGGAGCAGGATTAGGGCCCAGTGCGGAGGGGGATTAGAGCCCAGTGCAGAGCACAATTAGAGCCCAGTGTGGAGTGGGGATAAGCCCCAGTGCAGAGTGGGATTAGAGTCCAGTGCGGAGCACGATTAGAGCCCAGTGTGGAGCGGGGATAAGGCCCAGTGCGGAGCAGGATTAGAGCCCAGTGCGGAGTGGGATAAGGGCCCAGTGCTGAGCGGGATTAGAGCCCAGTGTGGGGCGGGATTAGGGCTCAGTGTGGCGCGGGATTAGGACCCAGTGTGGAGCACGGATAGGGCCCAGTGCAGAGCTGAGTTAGGGCCCAGTGCGGAGCGGGATTAGAGCCCAGTGTGGAGTGGGAATATAGCCCAGTGCGGAGTGGGATTAGAGTCCAGTGCGGAGCAGGATTAGGGCCCAGTGCGGAGCGGGATTAGGGCCCAGTGCGGAGCGGGGATAACGCCCAGTGCGGAGCAGGATTAGAGCCCAGTGCGGAGCTGGATTAGGGCCCAGAGTGGAGCGGGGATAAAGCCAAGTCTGTAGCGGGATTAGGGCCCAGGGTGGAGCGGGATTAGGGCCCAGTGTGGAGTAGGGATAACTCCCAGTGCGGAGCGGGATTAGTGCCCAGTGTGGAGCGGGGATAAGGCCAAGTCTGTAGCGGAAATAGGGCCCAGAGTGGAGCGGGGATAATGCCCAGTCCGGAACGGGATTAGAGCCCAGTGCGGAGCGGGATTAGGGCCCAGTGTGGAGCGGGATTAGGGCCCAGTGTGGAGCAGACATAAGGCCCACTGCAGAGCGGGATTAGAGCCTAGTGCAGAGCATGATTAGAGTCCAGTGTGGAGCGGGATTAGGGCCCAGTGTGGAACGGGGATAAGGCCCAGTGCGGAGCGGGATTAGAGCCCAGTGCAGAGCGGGATTAGGGCCCAGTATGGAGCGGGGTCTAAGGCCCAGTGTGGAGTGGGGATAAGGTCCAGTACAGAGCGGGATTAGGGCCCAGTGCAGAGCGGGATTAGAGCCCAGTGCGGAGTAGGATTAGGGCCCAGTGTGCAGCAGGATTAGAACCTAGTGCGGAGCGGAATTAGAACCCAGTGCAAAGCGGGGTTAGAGCCCAGTGTGGAGCGGGGATAAGGCCAAGTCAGGGGCAGGATTATGGACCAGTGCGGAGCAGGATTAGGGGCCAGTGCGGAGGGGAATTAGAGCCCAGTGCAGAGCACAATTAGAACCCAGTGTGGAGCAGGTGTAAGGCCCAGTGTGGAACGGGGATAAACCCCAGTGCGGAGTGGGATTAGAGTCCAGTGCGGAGCAGGATTAGGGCCCAATGCGGAGTGGGATTAGAGCCCAGTGTGGAGCAGGGATGAGGCCCAATGTGGAGTGGGTATAAGGCCCAGTTCAGAGCGGGATTAGAGCCCAGTGTGGAGTGAGATTAGGACCCAGTGTGGAGCAGGAAAAGAGCCCAGTGTGGAACGGGACTAGAGCCCAGTCTGGAGTTGGATTAGGGCCCAGTGCGGAGTGGGATTAGGGCCCAGTGTGGAGTAGGGAGAACGCCCAGTGCAGAGCTGGATTAGGGCCCAGTGCGGAGCAGGATTATGGCCCAGTGTGGAGCAGGATTAGAGCCCAGTGTGGAGTGGGGATAAGCCCCAGTGCAGAGTGGGATTAGAGTCCAGTGCGGAGCACGATTAGAGCCCAGTGTGGAGCGGGGATAAGGCTCAGTGCGGAGCAGGATTAGGGCCCAGTGCGGAGGGGGATTAGAGCCCAGTGCAGAGCACAATTAGAGCCCAGTGTGGAGTGGGGATAAGCCCCTGTGCAGAGTGGGATTAGAGTCCAGTGCGGAGCACGATTAGAGCCCAGTGTGGAGCGGGGATAAGGCCCAGTGCGGAGCAGGATTAGAGCCCAGTGCGGAGTGGGATAAGGGCCCAGTGTGGAGCGGGGATAAGGCCCAGTGTGAAGTGGGGATAAGGCCCAGTGCTTAGCGGGATTAGAGCCCAGTGTGGAGCGGGATTAGGGCTCAGTGTGGAGCACGGATAGGGCCCAGTGCAGAGCTGAGTTAGGCCCAGTACGGAGCGGGATTAGAGTCCAGTGCGGAGCAGGATTAGGGCCCAGTGCGGAGCGGGATTAGGGCCCAGTGCGGAGCGGGGATAAGGCCCAGTGTGGAGTGGCGATAACGCCCAGTGCGGAGCAGGATTAGAGCCCAGTGCGGAGCGGGATTAGGGCCCAGGGTGGAGCGGGATTAGGGCCCAGTGTGGAGCAGGGATAACTCCCAGTGCGGAGCGGGATTAGTGCCCAGTGTGGAGCGGGGATAAGGCCAAGTCTGTAGCGGAAATAGGGCCCAGAGTGGAGCGGGGATAATGCCCAGTCCGGAACGGGATTAGAGCCCAGTGCGGAGTGGGATTAGGGCCCAGTGTGGAGCGGGATTAGGGCCCAGTGTGGAGCAGGCATAAGGCCCACTGCAGAGCGGGATTAGAGCCTAGTGCAGAGCATGATTAGAGTCCAGTGTGGAGCGGGGATAAGGCCCAGTGCGGAGCGGGATTAGAGCCCAGTGCAGAGCGGGATTAGGGCCCAGTATGGAGCGGGGTCTAAGGCCCAGTGTGGAGTGGGGATAAGGTCCAGTACAGAGCGGGATTAGGGCCCAGTGCAGAGCGGGATTAGAGCCCAGTGCGGAGTAGGATTAGGGCCCAGTGTGCAGCAGGATTAGAACCTAGTGCGGAGCGGAATTAGAACCCAGTGCAAAGCGGGGTTAGAGCCCAGTGTGGAGCGGGGATAAGGCCAAGTCAGGGGCAGGATTATGGACCAGTGCGGAGCAGGATTAGGGGCCAGTGCGGAGGGGAATTAGAGCCCAGTGCAGAGCACAATTAGAACCCAGTGTGGAGCAGGTGTAAGGCCCAGTGTGGAACGGGGATAAACCCCAGTGCGGAGTGGGATTAGAGTCCAGTGCGGAGCAGGATTAGGGCCCAATGCGGAGTGGGATTAGAGCCCAGTGTGGAGCAGGGATGAGGCCCAATGTGGAGTGGGTATAAGGCCCAGTTCAGAGCAGGATTAGAGCCCAGTGTGGAGTGAGATTAGGACCCAGTGTGGAGCAGGAAAAGAGCCCAGTGTGGAACGGGACTAGAGCCCAGTCTGGAGTTGGATTAGGGCCCAGTGCGGAGTGGGATTAGGGCCCAGTGTGGAGTAGGGAGAACGCCCAGTGCAGAGCTGGATTAGGGCCCAGTGCGGAGCAGGATTATGGCCCAGTGTGGAGCAGGATTAGAGCCCAGTGTGGAGTGGGGATAAGCCCCAGTGCAGAGTGGGATTAGAGTCCAGTGCGGAGCACGATTAGAGCCCAGTGTGGAGCGGGGATAAGGCTCAGTGCGGAGCAGGATTAGGGCCCAGTGCGGAGGGGGATTAGAGCCCAGTGCGGAGGGGGATTAGAGCCCAGTGCAGAGCACAATTAGAGCCCAGTGTGGAGTGGGGATAAGCCCCTGTGCAGAGTGGGATTAGAGTCCAGTGCGGAGCACGATTAGAGCCCAGTGTGGAGCGGGGATAAGGCCCAGTGCGGAGCAGGATTAGAGCCCAGTGCGGAGTGGGATAAGGGCCCAGTGTGGAGCGGGGATAAGGCCCAGTGTGAAGTGGGGATAAGGCCCAGTGCTGAGCGGGATTAGAGCCCAGTGTGGAGCGGGATTAGGGCTCAGTGTGGCGCGGGATTAGGACCCAGTGTGGAGCACGGATAGGGCCCAGTGCAGAGCTGAGTTAGGCCCAGTGCGGAGCGGGATTAGAGCCCAGTGTGGAGTGGGAATATAGCCCAGTGCGGAGTGGGATTAGAGTCCAGTGCGGAGCAGGATTAGAGTCCAGTGCGGAGCAGGATTAGGGCCCAGTGCGGAGCGGGATTAGGGCCCAGTGCGGAGCGGGGATAAGGCCCAGTGTGGAGTGGCGATAACGCCCAGTGCGGAGCAGGATTAGAGCCCAGTGCGGAGCGGGATTAGGGCCCAGGGTGGAGCGGGATTAGGGCCCAGTGTGGAGCAGGGATAACTCCCAGTGCAGAGCGGGATTAGTGCCCAGTGTGGAGCGGGGATAAGGCCAAGTCTGTAGCGGAAATAGGGCCCAGAGTGGAACGGGGATAATGCCCAGTCCGGAACGGGATTAGAGCCCAGTGCGGAGTGGGATTAGGGCCCAGTGTGGAGCGGGATTAGGGCCCAGTGTGGAGCAGGCATAAGGCCCACTGCAGAGCGGGATTAGAGCCTAGTGCAGAGCATGATTAGAGTCCAGTGTGGAGCGGGGATAAGGCCCAGTGCGGAGCGGGATTAGAGCCCAGTGCAGAGCGGGATTAGGGCCCAGTATGGAGCGGGGTCTAAGGCCCAGTGTGGAGTGGGGATAAGGTCCAGTACAGAGCGGGATTAGGGCCCAGTGCAGAGCGGGATTAGAGCCCAGTGCGGAGTAGGATTAGGGCCCAGTGTGCAGCGGGATTAGAACCTAGTGCGGAGCGGAATTAGAACCCAGTGCAAAGCGGGGTTAGAGCCCAGTGTGGAGCGGGGATAAGGCCAAGTCAGGGGCAGGATTATGGACCAGTGCGGAGCAGGATTAGGGGCCAGTGCGGAGGGGGATTAGAGCCCAGTGCAGAGCACAATTAGAACCCAGTGTGGAGCAGGTGTAAGGCCCAGTGTGGAACGGGGATAAACCCCAGTGCGGAGTGGGATTAGAGTCCAGTGTGGAGCGGGGATAAGGCCCAGTGTGGAGTGGGGATAAGGCCCAGTGCTGAGCGGGATTAGAGCCCATTGTGGAGCAGGGATAAAGCCCAGTGCGGAGCAGGATTAGAGCCCAGTGCGGAGCGGGATTAGGGCCCAGTGTGGAGTGGGATTAGGGCCCAGTTTGGAGCAGGGATAGGGCCCAGTGCGGAGCAGAGTTCAGGCCCAGTGTGGAGCGGGATTAGAGCCTAGTGCGGAGCGGGGATAAGGCCCAGTGTGGAGTGGGGATAAACCCCAGTGCGGAGTGGGATTAGAGTCCAGTGTGGAGCAGGATTAGGGCCCAATGCGGAGTGGGATTAGAGCCCAGTGTGGAGCAGGGATGAGGCCCAATGTGGAGTGGGTATAAGGCCCAGTTCAGAGCGGGATTAGAGCCCAGTGTGGAGTGAGATTAGGACCCAGTGTGGAGCAGGAAAAGAGCCCAGTGTGGAACGGGACTAGAGCCCAGTCTGGAGTTGGATTAGGGCCCAGTGCGGAGTGGGATTAGGGCCCAGTGTGGAGTAGGGAGAACGCCCAGTGCAGAGCTGGATTAGGGCCCAGTGCGGAGCAGGATTATGGCCCAGTGTGGAGCAGGATTAGAGTCCAGTGTGGAGCGGGATTAGAGCCCAATGTGGAGTAGGGATAATGGCCAGTGCAGAGTGGGATTAGGGCCCAGTGCGGAGCGGGATTAGGGCCCAGTGTGGAGCGGGGATAAGGCCCAGTGTGGAGTGGGGATAATGCCCAGTGCGGAGCGGGATTAGGGCACAGTGCGGAACAGGATTAGGGCCTAGAGTGGACTGGGGATAAAGCATAGTCTGGAGCGGGATTAGGGCCCAGTGTGAAGCGGGATTAGGGCCCAGTGCAGAGCAGGATTAGCGCCCAGTGGGGAGCGGGGATAAGGCTAAATCTGTAGCGGGAATAGGGCCCAGAGTGGAGCGGGGATAAGGCCCAGTTTGGAACGGGATTAGGGCCCAGCGAGGAGCGGGACTAGGGCCCAGTGCGGAGCGGGATTAGGGCCTAGTGCGGAGCATGATTAGAGACCAGTGCAGAGCAGGATTAGAGCCCAGTGCGGAGAGGGATTAGGGACCAGTGTGGAGCGGGATTAGGGCCCAGTGCAGAGTGGGGTTAGAGCCCAGTGCAGAGCGGGATTAGGGCCCAGTGTGCAGCGAGACTAGGGCCCAGTGTGCACCGGGATTAGGGCCCAGTGCAGAGCAGGATTAGAGCCCAGTGCGGACCGGGACTAGGGCCCAGTGTGCAGCGGGATTAGGGCCCAGTGCGGAGCGGGATTATAGCTGAGTGCAGAGCGGGATTAGAGCCCATTGTGGAGCGTGATTAGGGCCGAGTGTGGAGCGGGATTAGGCATCAGTGCGGAGCAGGATTAGGGCCCAGTCCGGAGCGGGATTAGAGCCCAGTGTGGAGCGGGGATAAGGCCAAATCAGGAGCAGGATTAGGGACCAGTGCGGAGCAGGATTAGAGCCCAGTGCGGAGTGGGATTATGGCCCAGTGTGGAGCGGGATTAGGGCCCTGTGTGGAGCAGGGATAAGGTCCAGTGCGGAGCAGGATTAGAGCCCAGTGTGGAGCGTGATTAGGGCCGAGTGTGGAGCGGGATTAGGGCCCAGTGCGGAGCAGGATTAGGGACCAGTGTGGAGCGGGAATAAGGCCCAGTGCGGAGAGGGATTAGAGCCCAGTGTGGAGCACGATTAGAGCCCAGTGTGGAGCGGGGATAAGGCCCAGTGTGGAGCGGGATTAGGGACCAGCGCAGAGCGGGATTAGGGCCCTGTGTGGAGCGGGATTAGGGCCCACTGTGGAGCAGGGATAAAGTCCAGTGCGGAGTGGGATTAGAGCCCAGTGTGGAGCGGGATTAGGGCCCAGTGTGGAGCACGATTAGAGCCCAGTGTGGAGCGGGATTAGGGACCAGCGCGGAGCGGGATTAGGGCCCAGTGTGGAGCAGGGATAAAGTCCAGTGCGGAGTGGGATTAGAGCCCAGTGTGGAGCGGGATTAGGGCCCAGTGTGGAGCGGGTTTAGGGCTCAGTGCGGAGCATGATTAGAGTCCAGTGTGGAGAGGGGATAAGGCCCAGTGCGGAGCAGGATTAGAGCCCAGTGTGGAGCGGGATTAGGGCCCAGTGTGGAGCGGGATTAGGGCCCAGTGCGGAGCAGGATTAGAGCCCAGAGTGGAGCACGATTAGAGCCCAGTGTGGAATGAGATTAGTGCCCAGTGTGGAGCGGGATTAGAGCCCAGTGCAGAGCAGGATTAGTGCCCAGTATGGAGCTGGGATAAGGCCAAATGTGGAGGGGGATTAGGGACCAGTGCGGAGCAGGATTAGGGCCCAGTGTGGAGCGGGGATAAGGCCCAGTGTGGAGCGGGGATAAGGCCCAGTGCGGAGCGGGATTAGAGCCCTGTGCAGAGCGGGATTAGGGCCCAGTGTGGACTCTATGACTGTATTAGATGAAATCAGATAAAATTTTCTGTGACAGATATTAAAAGTAATGATGTTTCAGTTGGGAATAAAGCAATTCACATCATCTACTTACCATCCACAACTTGGAAAATTGCCATTAACCTTTGAAGACCACGGTTGAAGTTTATTACCAAGAATAGTCGACAGTTTAGGATAAAGGAACAACTTTGTAATTGTTTTCCTTTAAGGATGTTCCCATAAATTCCCAGGATGTAATGTTTTTATGCTGAAACATGGACATGACGTGAGACGATCATTTAAGTGGATGAAAGGAAAAAGCAATAAGCGAAAGTTCAGAGCCTATACTTTCAGCTAAGGTTTGAATTTCCAACAGGAAAGAACAAATAATACAAGTTCGGCAAAAAGCTTTTGTAGACTGCTCAACAGTGAGTGGAAATGAGAGCAGATAACGGAAAGTTTAAATTGTTATATTTGGAGAAAAGGCTTTAATGTTGATTCTTAACTTTGGAGCCCAATGGAAGATTGGCCAGACTTTATCAAAATAAACAAAACTTCAATGATGTGAATTATGTAGTGTGTACTCCATCCAGATGCAAACACCTGTGGCTGCATCATGTAACATTTTAAAGAGATATTTTGGCAGGGACAATAGTCAAAGGCGAAGTGTACTAAAAGTAGCAAAAGAAATAGGGAGTGAAGTGAAAATATCAGAACAATTGGAAAATGAATCTGAAATTGAAGATGCAGATGTTAGTCCTCCAGCAATCCAATTGAGTAATGCAAGAGGTTAGATAGCTTGATATTGTATCTTCCAGAAAATTATCAAAGTGACTTACAAAAGACTATTACAGAATCATAAAGTGATTTGTGTGAATAGGCCAGGAAAATGTCCTTGGCTGTTCATTATGTTAATGTGGGGGGGTGTTATCTATAAAATAGCACCCTTAGAGACTCAATCCAGGAAAATTAATTCAAATGAGGGAGGGGTTTAAATTCATGCTAGACTTGGGTACTATCAAACTATTAGGATCCCTCCTTTTTCTGATTAATGAACAAGATCTGCCAATCACGATTTAATGGTCTGAAGGATCTCTTATATACTTTTTTCCTGTTAAGGAGATGATTCCAAAGTTTGCAGATGACACAAAACTTAGAAGAATTGTAAGGAGACTGAAGAACTTTGAAAGGACATTGGGAAATGATGGGGCAGAAAAGGAAGATGAAATTCAAAGCAGAGGAAGGTGAGGTGATACATTTTCATACAAGGAACATGGAGATAAATTATAAAATTAAGGATATTATTCTAAAGGGTGAACATGGGCAGAGAGATCTCTGTGTACACATATATAATCAGCAAAGGTGGCAGGACAGATCGAGAGAGTGAATAAAACGTACAATATTCAAGATTTCATTAATAGGGACAGGAAGGTCATACTGAACTTATACATGACACCTGTGGGACCCAAACTGGAGTATTGTGTACAGTTCTGGCTACCACATTATAGGAAAGATCAGAATGCTTGGAGAAAGTGAAGGAGAAGATTATGAAAATGAGATATCTCAGTTTTGGGGGAAGTTGTGTCTGTTTTCCTTCAAGTGGAGACAGCTAAGTGGAGATTTGATTGAAGTTTTCAAAATCATGACAGATCAGGGCAAATGCTGCTGTTCGTGACAGAGCACAAGAGACGGAGGGTTCTGCTTTAAAATATTTTGCAAACGAAGCATATGTGAAGCAAAAACCAACTTTGCCACACATCATGAGTAATTGGGGTCTGGAAGTGTGATGGGTGCAAGCTCAAATGAGGCATGCAAGAAGGCATTGGATGGTTATTAAATAAAATCAGTGTTCAAGGTGACAGGGAAAAGGCCGGAGAAAGGCAAAAGGTTAAAAGGCTTAGAACAGCCATGTGGGGCCAAATGGCCTCTTTCCTGCAATGTAACAGGTCTGTGATTCCGACATTCCCTAGTCAACACAACAATGATTCATTACTAAAACAAATGTATCCAATGAAGATGCAATAACTGATTAATAAGCACAGGTCATAATTTAGAAAGTTAAATGTCACTTAAATACCCACATCAGCACAAACACACATGTTCAGAGACACACAGAGAAACACACACAGACACACAGACAAACAGACACACAGACAGAACAACACACACACAGACAAACACACACACACACACACAGACAAACACACAAACACACACACAAACACACACACAAACACACACACAAACACACACACAAACACACAGACAAACACATACACAAACACACAGACAAACACACACACAAACACACACACAAACACACAGACAAACACATAACACAAACACACACACAAACACACAAACAAACACACAAACACACAGACAAACACATACACAAACACACACACAAACACACACACAAACACACACAAACACACAGACAAACACACACACACAAACACACACACAAACACACACACACAAACACATACACAAACACATACACAAACACATACACAAACACACAGACAAACACACACTCAAACACACAGACAAACACACAGACAAACACATACACAAACACACACACAAACACATGCACAAACACACAGACAAACACATACACAAACACACACACAAACACATACACAAACACACAGACAAACACACACACACAGACAAACACATACACAAACACACAGACAAACACACACACAACCACATACACAAACACACAGACAAACACACACACAAACACACAGACAAACACATACACAAACACACACACAAACACACAGAGAAACACACACACAAACACACAGACAAACACACACACAACCACATACAAAAACACACAGACAAACACACACACAAACATACACACAAACACACAGACAAACACATACACAAACACACACACAAACACAGAGACAAACACACACACAAACACACAAACACACAGACAAACACACACACAAACATACACACAAACACACAGACAAACACATACACAAACACACAGACAAACACACACACAAACACATACACAAACACACAGACAAACACACACACAAACGCACATACAAACACACAGACAAACACACACACAAACACACACACAAATACACAGACTGAAAAACACATACACAAACACACACAAACACATACACAAACACAAACACACACACAAATACACAGACAGAAAATCACATACACAAAAATACACACATACACATACACAAACACATAAACAAACACACAGGCAAACACAAACACACACAGAGAAACACACAAACACAAACACATACACAAACACAAACACAAACACATACACAAACACACACACAAACACACAGACAGAAAAACACATACACACACACAATCGCATACACAAACACACAAACACATACACACACATACACAAAGACACACACAAACTCACAGACAAACACATACACAAACACACACAAATACACAGACAGAAAAACACATACACAAACACATACACAAACACGCACACAAACACATACACAAACACATACACAAACACACACAGAGACACACACACACACAAACACATACACAAACACACACACAAACACATACACAAACACACAGACAAACACACAGACAGAAAAACACATACACACACACACAATCACATACACACACACACAAACACATACACACAAACACACAGACACAAACACATACACAAACACACACAAACACACACAAACACACAAAAACATACACAAACACATACACAAAGACACACACAAACACACAGACAAACACACACAAACACACAAAAACATACACACACACAAACACACACAAACACATACACAAAGACACACACAAACACACAGACAAACACATATACAAACACACACAAATACACAGACAGAAAAACACATACACAAACACATACACAAACACGCACACAAACACATACACAAACACATACACAAACACACAGACAGAAACACACATACACAAACACATACACAAACACACACACACAAACACATACACAAACACACACACAAATACACAGACTGAAAAACACATACACAAACACACACAAACACATACACAAACACAAACACACACACAAATACACAGACAGAAAAACACTTACACAAAAATACACACATACACATACTCAAACGCATAAACAAACACACAGGCAAACTCAAACACACACACACAAACACATACACAAACACACAAACACACAGGCAGAAAAACACATACACTCACACAAACACATACACAAACACACACACAAACACACACACAAACACATACACAAACATACAGACAAACACATACACAAACACACACAAACACCCACACAAACACACACACAAACACATACACAAACACACATACAAGCACACACACAAACACACAGACAAACACATACACAAACACACACACAAACACATACACAAACATACAGACAAACACATACACAAACACACACAAACACACACATAAACACACAGACAGAAAAACACACACACAAACACACAGACACAAACACACAAACACAGACACAAACACACAAACACAGACACAAACACACTGACAAACACATACACAAACACACTCAAACACACACACAAACACACAGACAAACACATACACAAACACACAGACAAACACATACACAAACACATACACAAACACACACACAAACACGCACACAAACACATACACAAACACACAAATAGACACACACAGCACAAACACACAAACACAGACACAAACACACAGACAAACACATACACAAACACACACACAAACACATACACAAACACACAGACAAACATACACAAACACATACACAAACACACACACAAACACATACACAAACACACAGACAAAAAAACAAACACATACACAAACACAAACACACACGCAAATACACAGACAGAAAAACACACACACAAACATACAAACAAACACATACACAAACACACAGACAAACACACACAAACACACAAAAACATACACACACACACACAAACACACACAAACACATACACAAAGACACACACAAACACACAGACAAACACATATACAAACACACACAAATACACAGACAGA
This sequence comes from Chiloscyllium plagiosum, assembly GCF_037043375.1. Taxonomy (NCBI): domain Eukaryota; kingdom Metazoa; phylum Chordata; class Chondrichthyes; order Orectolobiformes; family Hemiscylliidae; genus Chiloscyllium; species Chiloscyllium plagiosum. The sequence goes on from NW_028270158.1 coordinate 4,436,351, forward strand.
AAAACACATACACAAACACATACATAAACACGCACACAAACACATACACAAACACATACACAAACACACAGACAGAAACACACATACACAAACACATACACAAACACACACACACAAACACATACACAAACACACACACAAATACACAGACTGAAAAACACATACACAAACACACACAAACACATACACAAACACAAACACACACACAAATACACAGACAGAAAAACACTTACACAAAAATACACACATACACATACTCAAACGCATAAACAAACACACACACAAACACGCACACAAACACATACACAAACACACACACAGACACACACAGCACAAACACACAAACACAGACACAAACACACAGACAAACACATACACAAACACACACACAAACACATACACAAACACACAGACAAACATACACAAACACATACACAAACACACACACACACAAACACATACACAAACACACAGACAAAAAAACAAACACATACACAAACACAAACACACACGCAAATACACAGACAGAAAAACACACACACAAACATACAAACAAACACATGCACAAACACACACACAAACACACAGACAGAAAAACACATACACAAACACATACACACACACAAACGCACATACAAACACACAGACAAACACACACACAAACACACACACAAATACACAGACTGAAAAGCACATACACAAACACACACAAACACATACACAAACACAAACACACACACAAATACACAGACAGAAAATCACATACACAAAAATACACACATACACATACACAAACACATAAACAAACACACAGGCAAACACAAACACACACAGAGACACACACACACACAAACACATACACAAACACACACACAAACACACACACAAACACACAGACAAACACACAGACAGAAAAACACATACACACACACAATCACATACACAAACACACAAACACATACACACACATACACAAAGACACACACAAACTCACAGACAAACACATACACAAACACACACACACAAACACATACACAAACACACAGACACAAACACATACACAAACACACAGACAAACACACACAAACACACAAAAACATACACACAAACACACACAAACACATACACAAAGACACACACAAACACACAGACAAACACATACACAAACACACACAAATACACAGACAGAAAAACACATACACAAACACATACACAAACATGCACACAAACACATACACAAACACACACAGAGACACACACACACAAACACATACACAAACACACACACAAACACATACACAAACACACAGACAAACACACAGACAGAAAAACACATACACACACACAATCACATACACACACACACAAACACATACGCAAACACACAGACACAAACACATACACAAACACACACAAACACACACAAACACACAAAAACATACACAAACACATACACAAAGACACACACAAACATACAGACAAACACACACAAACACACAAAAACATACACACACACACAAACACACACAAACACAAAGACACACACAAACACATAGACAAACACATACACAAACACACACAAATACACAGATAGAAAAACACATACACAAACACATACACAAACACATACACAAATACGCACACAAACACATACACAAACACACACACACAAACACATACACAAACACACACACAAATACACAGACTGAAAAACACATACACAAACACACACAAACACATACACAAACGCAAACACACACACAAATACACAGACAGAAAAACACTTACACAAAAATACACACATACACATACTCAAACGCATAAACAAACACACAGGCAAAAACAAACACACACACACAAACACATACACAAACACACAGGCAGAAAAACACATACACACACACAAACACATACACAAACACACACACAAACACATACACAAACATACAGACAAACACATACACAAACACACACAAACACCCACACAAACACATACACAAACACACATACAAGCACACACACAAACACACAGACAAACACATACACAAACACACACACAAACACATACACAAACACACAGACAAACACATACACAAACACACACACAAACACATACACAAACACACAGACAAACACATACACAAACACACACAAACACACAGACAGAAAAAAACACACACAAACACACAGACAGACAAACACAGACACAAACACACAAACACAGACACAAACACACAAACACAGACACAAACACACTGACAAACACTTACACAAACACACTCACACACAAACACACAGACAAACACATACACAAACACACAGACAAACACATACACAAACACACACACAAACACGCACACAAACACATACACAAACACACACACAGACACACACAGCACAAACACACAAACACAGACACAAACACACAGACAAACACATACACAAACACACACACAAACACATACACAAACACGCACACAAACACACAGACAAACACATACACAAACACACACACAAACACATACACAAACACACAGACAAAAAAAACAAACACATACACAAACACAAACACACACGCAAATACACAGACAGAAAAACACACACACAAACATACAAACAAACACATACACAAACACGCACACAAACATACAGACAAACACATACACAAACACACACACAAACACACAGACAGAAAAACACATACACAAACACATACACAAATACACACACAAACACATACACAAACACACACAAATACACAGACAGAAAAACACATACACAAACGCATACACAAACACATACACAAAACATGCACACAAACACACAGACAAAAAAACACATACACAAACACATACACAAACACACACACACAAACGCATACACAAACACAAACACACACACAAATACACAGACTGAAAAGCACATACACAAACACACACAAACACATACACAAACACAAATACACACACAAATACACAGACAGAAAAACACATACACAAAAATACACACATACACATACACAAACAAGTTTTTGCGAAGATTTGTAGCTCGGGTGCTCGCTGTTGTGGTTCGGATTCCTGTGAGTGTGGCGTTGATGATCCGGTGTGTTTTTTCTATTTCCGGAAAGATAAAACACACGGGATCATCAACGCCACACTCACAGGAATCCGATTCACGAGAGAAGAAGAAAAGGACAACCAACTCCCATTCCTTGACGTGATGGTACAGAGAACACCAAACGGAGAATTCACCACAAGGGTATACAGGAAAGCCACACACACAGACCAAGTCCTAAACTATGAAAGTAACCACCCCAACACACACAAACGAAGCTGCATCAGGACACTATTCAGAAGGGCCACAACACACTGCAGTACACCAGGACTGTAAAAAGAAGAGGAACACCTATACAAGGTATTCGCCAAAAACGGATACCCGCGCAACTTCATCAACAGATGCCTAAGAGAAAGACCACAGAACGAGGACATACCACAACCAAAAGGACTAGCCACACTACCATACATCAGGAGCATCTCGGAACTGACTGCCAAAGGAGTGCTTTGCAGGAGGCTCCCAAGCACTGATGATGTCGCCTAGCCAGGGGACGAAACATTTGCAACAAAAACTTCCAGCTCGGCGAACAGAACCACAACATACACAAACACGCACACAAACACACAGACAAACACAAACACACACAGAGACACACACACACACAAAAAACACATACACAAACACAAACACGCACACAAACACATACACAAACACACAGACAGAAAAACACATACACACACACACAAACACACAAACACATACACACACATACACAAAGACACACACGAACACACAGGCAAACACATACACAAACACACACACACAAACACACAGACACAAACACATACACAAACTCACACACAAACACACAAAATGGGTGGCACGGTGGCACAGTGGTTAGCACTGCTGCCTCACAGCGCTTGAGACCCGGGTTCAATTCCCGCCTCAGGCGACTGACTGTGTGGAGTTTGCACGTTCTCCCCGTGTCTGCGTGGGTTTCCTCCGGGTGCTCCGGTTTCCTCCCACAGTCCAAAAGATGTGCAGGGTCAGGTGAATTGGCCATGCTAAATTGCCCGTAGTGTTAGGTAAGGGGTACATGTCGGGGTATGGGTGGGTTTCGCTTCGGCGGGTCGGTGTGGACTTGTTGGGCCGAAGGGCCTGTTTCCACACTGTAATGTAATCTAATCTAATCTAAAAAAACATACGCAAACACACACACAAACATACAGACAAACACACACGCACAAACACACACACAAACATAAACACAAACACAAACACATGCACAAACACATACACAAACACATACATAAACACATACACAAACACACACACAAACACACACAAACACAAACACATACACAAACACACACAAACACACACACAAACACATGCACAAACACATACACAAACACACACACAAACACATACACAAACACACACATAAACACATACACAAACACGCACACAAACACACAAACACATACACAAAGACACACACACACAGACAAATACAGACAAACACATACACAAACACACAGACAAACACATACACAAACACATACCCAAACACAAACACACATACACACACACAAACACATACACAAACAAACACATACACAAACACACACACAAACACACAGACAAACACACACACCAACACACATACAAATACACACACACACAAATACACACACAAACACATACACACACACACAAACACATACCCAAAGACACACACATACACGAAGACGCACACAAACAGAAAAACACATACGCAAGATTAGATTAGCTTACTTACAGTGTGGAAACAGGCCCTTAGGCCCAACAAGTCCACACCGCCCCGCCGAAGCGTACCCACCCAGACCCATTCCCCTACATTTGCCCCTTCACCTAACACTACGGGCAATTTAGCATGGCCAATTCACCTGATGTGCACATTTTTGGACTGTGGGAGGAAACCGGAGCACCCGGAGGAAACCCACGCAGACACGGGGAGAATGTGCAAACTCCACACAGTCTGTCACCTGAGGCGGGAATTGAACCCGGGTCTCTGGCGCTGTGAGGCAGCAGTGCTAACCACTGTGCCACCGTGCTGCCCACATACACAAACACATACACAAAGACACACACAAACACACAAACACACAAACATGCAGACAGACACACACACACTGTAGCAAAAGAGAAAAGAAAGATTTCTCTACTGAAGATTGCTTTCTAACTAAAACACTTTGACCATTGGCTTATTCTTGAAGTCAAATGGATAAAGTCTAGAAGGTTCTAAATCTGTTCTTCCATGTGGGGTTAAATCACCCAACACACACACAGTTGTCTGTGGACTCTTGCACACACATATCTTGCTCAGGAAATACAACATAGAGCCATTGCTTCTATCAGTCTCCTGGAAGAACAGATCAATTTCACCCTGAACTCAGCATGAAGGTTCTCATCTCTGAATGGGAGAGAGCAGGTGGGCAGCTCATCCCAATAATCACCCCCTTCCCCAAACCCAGGGCAGATTAAACAAAAGCCTCTCCAAGTTAATTACTGGCCAGAAAAACAAGTAGTTATCACCAGTCACCTGACTTCTAGGATTAACCAATGTCCATAGTCACCTTTCAATGACCTCCTTCATAGAAACCACTCCATGTATTCTAGAAATCTTGAAATAATTTGATTTTCATATCGAACCTCCAAAACATATATCCTCCGAGCAATATTAGATATGAAGGGTCTTTCTTACATCGTAGCATTTTTAAACTTCTTTTGGGATGTCAAAACAAAGCAAGATTCATCTGAATTCTGATGGTAATTTAGCAATAGCAGATACCAACTCCTTCACCCGCTCCAGCCACTGCGTGAACTGGGGAAACAAAGGCAGAGTCTGGCCAGCCTTCCCTGTTTTTAATTCTTTCTGCAAACTCTCCCTATAAAAAAGTTTCCCAAACTCTTCCCAAAGCTCAAACTGTAGCACAACAGTTTGAACAAGTTCAACAATTGTTGGATTTTCATAGACACAAATCCAAGGATTAGTTTGTCTTTTGTTGTGCCTTATCTCTCATCGCCGTCACTGTGGACACGTCTGTCTGTGCTCTGTCGCATTCTGCTTCTCTTTTCATTTTCATATCACACCATTTTGCCATTTTCTGGCTTCAAAATGTGTGGCTTTACAAGTTTATACTTTGAAGAGTATCTCTATTTCTGCCAACCTTTCAATATCTTGCAGTTGCCTTTCACAATGCTTATCGCAATTTACCATACCCCTCAATTTGACATTACCTGTAAATGTCAGTACTGTTCACTGCATTCTTAAGGTCGGGATCATTTATGAAATCCCCATGAACTAATCTCAGCAGATAGTAAATGCCTTTTCTTAAACCAATTTAATCTAAATTCTTAAATTTAAAATGTGGCCTTTAAATGCAGAAACTAATTTTTTTTCCAAATTATGGAGAGCATTAAAATATCCCTCTGACATTCCCCAGTAACTAGAGACATTACTTCGCAAAAGGCATGTTTGTATGAGAAAATGTATTGAAGTGGAGAGTCGTTTCCATAGGAACGGTTGCAGCTTCCAGTGTTGAGTTACCAACAGATAAGACGCGAGCAAAACTCAGGGTTTGATTTCCCTTTCCCTCCACATAAATGGGATCATCAGGAACAAAACAGAGTATCAAGATTCATATAAAAGATTAGACTCTTTACAGTGCAGAAACAGGCCCTTCGGCCCAACCAGTCCACACCGACCCTCTGAAGAGTAACCCACCCAAACCCATTTCCCTCTGACAAATGCACTTAACCTATAGGCAATTTAGCATGGCCAATCCGCCTGACCTGGACTGTGGGAGGAAACCCACACAGACATGGGGGACAATGTGCAAACTCCACACAGACAGTTGCCCGAGGTTGGAATCAAACCAGGGATCCTGGCGCTGTAAGGCAGCAGTGCTAACCACTGAGCCAACATGCCACCCCAGGTTTTTGTTTTAATCTAAAATCAGTGTCGTTCTTCAGGTGGAGTTCCCTGAGGCATTAAGTGGGCTGAATGGCCTCTTCCTGGTCCCATAACACTTCGGTGAATCTGTGGAGTCAACATTCAGCACTAAGCTCAGAATCAAAAAGGTTACTTTCTCACATCACACTCCATGGTGCAGATTCATCAGTCAGTCTGGCATTTCAGGAACAAACAGGTGGTGTGATATAGTCAGTGGTGCCAACTTTGCAATGGGCATTAAACTGAGGAACAAAACACAAGGAGTTGGAGAATCTCAGCAGGTCTGGCACCACCTTGGAGAGAGAAACCCAGAGAGAATGTTTTGTATCCAAAAACAACTCTTAGGAACTGGGAGGGGCTGGAAAATTATGGTTTTCATGCTGTTAACAAAAAAAATGAAAGAGTGGAAAAGATCTTGAGGGTGCCCAGGGCAAAAAACTCAGGGAATGCTAATGTTGGTAAAGGAGCGACTGAGATGTAGATTAGGTGTTAACAGTAGAGGTGGATATTAGAAAATAAGGCACCTTTGCTGAGAGCAAACCCATGCACATAAGGCACAGGTCAGTAGGAGGAGGCATGTAATCAAAATGTAAGACAGAACTCATAATCTGAAATTGTTGAACTCAATGTTGAGTCAGGAAGTTTGGGAAGTGCCAAAGAGGAATCTGAGATACTGGTCCTCCAGTTTTCATTGGGCTTTGCTGGAACACTGTCGCAGGCCTAGGATAGGAAGCTGGGAGCAAGATTGGCTCCTGAAATGGCAAGCAACTGCAAAGTCAAGGTCACTCTTACAACACAAGGAAGTGAACAGCCAGTGGGTGTTAAAGATCTCATAACATTATTCCAGTGAGGATCTGGGATCAAGTTCTTCCCAATCTCTGGGCCAATATTTACCCATCAATATCTTCAAAACATTATTATCCTGTTACTGCATCTCATTGCTGTTTGCGGGATTCTATAGGTTTGATCTTTAATCAATGGCAGGCACTGCTGCCTCATGGCGCCAGGGACCTGGCTTTCATGCCACTCTCAGGTGACTGTCTGTGTGGAGTTTGCACATACTCCCCGTGTCTGCGTGGGTTTCCTCCCACAGTCCAAAGATGTGGATTGGACCATGGGAAATTGTCCATAGTACTCAGGGATGTGTAGGTTAGGTGGATTAACCATGGAAAATGCAGAGTTATAGGGATAGGGTGGGATGTTTTTCGGAGGGTTAGTCTGTACCTGACGGGCCAAAAGGCCTACTTTAACACTGTAGAGATTCAATGATTCTATGATTACAATGATAACACTAGTTTCAAAGGATGTCATTGACCATAAAGCACTTTGGGATGTTCTGAACTGCTTTCAAACTCTTTGATTTTATTCCAAAACCATCTGAGCTTAGAGTGAGTTCCATAGCCTTTCTTTTATTTGGTGATGTGATGAGAGCATCATTACTGCCCATCCCTAGTTGTTCTTAAGAAGATGGTGGTAAAATACTTCTTTAGTCGCTGCAGTCCATGTTTAATAGCTACACTTAAACTGAGGGAGGGCTTTCCAGCATTCTGATCCAGCAACAGTGAAGGAATGGCGATATATTTCTAAGTCAGAATGGTGAGTGGCTTGGAGAGGAACTTGCAGGGGGTGGTGTTCCTGTGTGGGGTTTGCACATTCTCCCCGTGTCTGTGTGGGTTTCCTCTGGGTGCTCTGGTTTCCCTGACAGTCCAAAGATGTGCACGTTAGGTGCATTGGCCATGCGAAATTGTCCATAGTGCTTAGGGATGTGTAGGTTATTAGTCAGGGATAAATATAGAGTAGTAGGGTAGGGAATGGGTCTGGGTGGGTTACTCTTCAGAGGGTTGGTGTGGAGTTGTTGGGCCAAATGGCCTGTTTCCACACTGTCGGAATTCTTTGATGATTCTCTGAAGGACTTTTGTACTGTCTATGATAACTGTGCTAAATGTGTAATAGACAAATATACTGTGTGATTCTAGTTTGGGGTTTTGGAATTTAGATTTCAAAATAGAGGTGGATGATGTCAGTCAGTTATGTGGAAGTTTTGTTTTAAACTGATCAGAAGGTCAGTTCCAAGAAAACATGTGACTTTGGTCTTGTGTCCGGTAGAACTCCTGAGGCTTGACAGGATAAGGCATTTACACTCTTGAGTTCACGAGGTAGAGTAAACCCATTTAGTTATTGACTTCAAAACAGAATGTTCAAGGTCTCCGTTCAAAAGAATCTTTTGTTCAGGGCAATCTGTCACTTCACCAGGAAGGTGGGGGTTTCTTTCAGTTTGTGGCGTTCCTGTGCTGGGAGATTTTGTATCGAAGTTGTTGATTTGTCAAAAATGAGTAAGTTTAGGTCCTCGGGATTGTGAAATGTTCATGACAGGCCACTTGGAAGAATCACAAAATTGTTTCCATGCTTCAAAGAAACTGGGAGGAATTGGTTCAGTGAAGATTTAAAAACCTGAGATTGGAGCGATAATTCTCTGTGATTGAATTTCTGGAATAGGCAGTATTCCAGTTTGATGTTTGTAATAAGAATTTTTTTGACTGTCTATGTACACAGCTTTGTCTGGCTTATTTCTTGTTTTGTATAATAAGCTTCCATTATGTTGTTAATGCATGTCTGCAGCCTCACATAAATATGTTTCAGTGACTAAACACCACAGTAACCAACTATAAGGATTATGACCTGCAAGCTAAATCTCATTCTGAGATCCGGTTTGTCCAGTATTACCATCAACCAAGAACATCACAATTGTCCCTTATGAAGTGTGTGGTTAATTATATTCATCAAGGTCACACCCATTTCAGATTTGGAGATGTCAGTGTTGGACTGGGGTCTGGACTGTTGGACTGTCATCACCTGATGAAGGAGCGTCGCTCCGAAAGCTAGTGTGCTCCCAATTAAACCTGTTGGACTATAACCTGGTGTGGTGTGATTTTTGATTTTGTACACCCATTTAATGTATTCATTATACCAGATTCTCCATATGCAGGTCGTAAACTGGTTTAACCTCATTGCCAACTGGAGTGTAGACTCTGATGGGTATTTATTTAATTTGGAAATGATCGCAGTAGTGGAGGTGTTTGCGTCCAAATGTCCATTTGCGGTGCAAAGTCTCTACAGCAGCGCTGTTCACTCTCAGTGCACACCTCCAGCTTTCTGTACAGGTAATGAGATAGGAAATTGAAAAATCAATGTTCTTTATCCATACAAATTGCACAAATATAATTTACAATTTATACTTCAGCGATTATGATTCAGCGAGCTTTGAACATAATGAGGGAACCACACACACAGAGAGCTGGCAAGTCAAGGCTTAGTGTCTCCAACTGGATTAATTAGCATTCGGTCGTTTGACGTGTTCCCAAAGACTTGGTGAGAACATTCCAACACTGGCACCAGGCACCTCCGGATTTTACGCTGCAGTGGTGCACCAGGAAGAGAAGCTCATTAAAAAGGAAGGCCTTTTTTAACCCAACTGGGATGAAAAATGCAATTATGAAGTCAGAAAATATTCCACCTACACCTTTAATGATCAGTAAAGCAATCTGTATTCAATTATTCAATTAATAAGCCCCCTTCCCCCCACACTCCAGAGCAGCTAACTTTGAAGACTTTAGCTGCACAGCTAGAAGAGGAAGCAATGGTTGCAGTGACTGAGCCTATAGCATCTCCACAGGAGATGGGCAGTTTGAAGCCCAGGGCTGCTTCTCACTTGCTGCCTTCTCCTCAGCTGCCTGGTTTTAGTGTTTCGGTAGCAGAAGAGACAGAGGAGAGATGTTCCCGGGAGATGGAGGAAGGGAAACCGAAAGCTGACTAACCCTCCCTCAACAAGATCATCTCACAATCAGTCCGAGAGTCAGAGTCATACAGCACAGAAACAGACCCTTCGGTCCAACCAGTCCATGCCGACCATAATCCAAACTAAACGAGTCCCACCTGCCTGCGCTTGGCCCATATCCCTCCAGACATTTCCTATTCATGTACTTATCCAAATGTCTTTTAAAACTGCATCCACCACTTCCTCTGAAAGTTCATTCCACAGATGAACCACAATCCGTGTACAAAAATTGCTCTTTACATCTTTTTTAATTCTGTCTCCTTTCACCTTAAATTTATGCCCCTAGTCTTGAAATTCTCTACTGTAGGGAAAAGACACCTGCCAATCACCTTATCTATTACGAAAGAAATGAACTTTGTAGTGAATGAAATCTTTGAAGAGCAGGTGTGCATGCTGGAATAGATAGAGATAGAGGAAGCTGATATGTTGAAACTTTTGTCAAACATTAAGATTGACAAGTCACCAGGCCCGGACCAGATTTGTCCTCGGCTGCTTTGGGAAGCGAGAAATGCAATTGCTTCGCCACTTGCGAAGATCTTTGCATCCTCGCTCTCCACTGGAGTCGTACCTGAGGACTGGAGAGAGGCAAATGTAATTCCTCTCTTCAAGAAAGGAAATAGGGAAATCCCCGGCAATTACAGACCAGTAAGTCTCACGTCTGTCGTCTGCAAGGTGTTAGAAAGGATTCTGAGGGATAGGATTTATGACCATCTGGAAGAGCATGGCTTGATTAACTGCAGTCAACACGGCTTTGTGAGGGGCAGGTTATGCCTCACAAACCTTATCGAGTTCTTTGAGGATGTGACTAGAAAAGTTGATGAGGGTCGAGCTGTGGATGCGGTGTATATGGACTTTAGCAAGGCATTTGATAAGGTTCCCCATGGTAGGCTCATTCAGAAGGTCAGGAGGAATGGGATACAGGGGAACATAGCTGTCTGGATACAGAATTGGCTGGCCAACAGAAGACAGCGAGTGGTAGTAGAAGGAAAATATTCTGCCTGGAAGTCTGTGGTGAGTGGTGTTCCACAGGGCTCTGTCCTTGGGCCTCTACTGTTTGTAATTTTTATTAATGACTTGGATGAGGGGATTGAAGGATGGGTCAGCAAGTTTGTAGACGACACAAAGGTTGAAGGTGTCGTTGACAGTATAGAGGGCTGTTGTAGGCTGCAGCGGGACATTGACAGGATGCAGAGATAGGCTGAGAGGTGGAAGATGGAGTTCAACCTGGATAAATGCGAGGTGATGCATTTTGGAAGGTCGAATTTGAAAGCTGAGTACAGGATTAAGGATAGGATTCTTGGCAGTGTGGAGGAACAGAGGGATCTTGGTGTGCAGGTACATAGATCCCTTAAAATGGCCACCCAAGTGGACAGGGTTGTTAAGAAAGCATATGGTGTTTTCGCTGTCATTAACAGGGGGATTGAGTTTAAGAGCCATGAGATCTTGTTGCAGCTTTATAAAACTTTGGTTAGACCGCACTTGGAATACTGCGTCCTGTTCTGGTCACCCTATTATAAGAAAGATGTGGATGCTTTGGAGAGGGTTCAGAGGAGGTTCACCAGGATGCTGCCTGGACTGGAGGGCTTATCTTATGAAAAGAGGTTGACTGAGCTCGGACTTTTTTCATTGGAGAAAAGGAGGAGGAGAGGGGACCTAATTGAGGTATACAAGATAATGAGAGGCATAGATAGAGTCGATAGCCAGAGACTATTTCCCAGGGCAGAAATGACTCACACGAGGGGTCATAGTTTTAAGCTGGTTGGAGGAAAGTATAGAGGGGATGTCAGAGACAGGTTCTTTACACAGAGAGTTGTGAGAGCATGGAATGCGTTGCCAGCAGCAGTTGTGGACGCGAGGTCATTGGGGACATTTAAGAGACTACTGGACACAGACATTTGAGGGTGCATACATGAGGATCAGTGGTCGGCACAACATCGTGGGCTGAAGGGCCTGTTCTGTGCTGTACTGTTCTATGTTCTATACCCCTCATGGTTTTATAAACCTCTGTAAGGTCACCCCTCAATCTCCTACACTCCAGTGAAAAAAACTCCCAGCCTACCCAACCTCTCAAAAAATGGAACTGACAGTGTGAGGGTGGTGAACACAAAGGGTGGAAGAGGTTTGGAACTCTCTTCAACAAACAGCAGTGGATGCTGCATTAGGTGTTAATTTTAAATCTACAATAGATAATTTTGCGTTAGGCTAAAATATTAAGGGAGATGGGCCAAAGGCTGTTATAGGGAGTTGGGCCATCGACCAACCATGATCTCATTGAATGATGAAACAAGCTTGAGGGGCTGAATGGCTTCCTCATTTTTTTTAGATTAGATTCCCTATGGTGTGGAAACAGGCCCTTCAGCCCAACTAGTCCACACCGAATCTCTGAAGAGTAACCCACCCAAGACCCATTTCCCTCTGACTAATGCACCTAGCATTATGGGCAATTTAGCATGGCCAATTCAGCTGACCTGTACATCTTTGGACTGTGGGAGGAAACCAGAGCACCCGGAGGAAACCCACGCAGACATGGGGAGAATGTGCAAGCTCCACACAGACAGTTGCCCGAGGCTGGAATCGAACCTGGGACCCTGGTGCTGTGAGGCAGCAGTACTAACCACTGAGCCACCGTACCTGTAAACCAGCAGTTCCTATGCCGCTAGCCCTCACCATTGCCTGAAACATGATAACAGAAAGGAATCTATCAAAATGACACTTCCTAGAACTGAAACAAACACAGAGAATTCTGGAGAAGCTCAGCCGATCTGGTAGCATCAGTGGAGAGAGGAACAGAGTCAATGTTGAGAGTCCTGTATGACTCTCCCTCAGAACTGAAAGCTGTTGGAAAATCGTTTTCAACTTTTGACAGAGACACGGGAGGAGCAAAGGGAACAAATGGCTGAGTGCAAATAATACAAGGATTGTAAAGAGAGAAAGAGGACGTGATGTGGGTTCATTGTACTTTCCAGTACAAATTGGGGTATGGTTGACCAGCTGGTGTGCAATACAGAGTGATGCCAACAGTGTGGGTTTAATCCCCTCCCCTGATGAGGTTACCATGAGGAACTCTCCTTCTCAACCTCTCCCCTCATCTGAGGGTCACCACCAGCTCCACCCCCCACCCCCCCATCTCTCTCTCTCTCGCTGTCTGATGACAGCAGCTCTATGGCCTGGCAAGACTTTGGAAACTTTACCATTTTAGTACAATATTTACTTATCTCTTCTCACACCTGGTAGCGCAGGCTTTCTTCAGTTTCTGAGGGTAGTCTTTCCTGGATCGATGCACAGGGTACCATCTCACACCATGGCTCACCAGGAGTCACTGCTGCTCACACGATGAATGGGAAGAATTTACAAGTTGACACTCAACCTGCTAGATCACATCCTGAACTCTCTGTGATCATCAGGTCCTAAAGTGAGACTTAATTCTTAACCTTCTGGTTTAGAGTCAGGGACACTACGCACTGCACCATGTGAACTCCATATAAATTGAATATTGTTGGAAAAAGACACATTTTGTTGATGTTTTCATTAGAACAATTCTCAAGAATGCGAGTGCAACATTTTACATGCGCATTATATACAGAAAGTATGGTGGTATAAAATATCTGAGACAAACAGGAAAAAGAAAGGTTATACCGTGAAACAGCCCTTAAAGATCCTGAGATGTTAAATCCTTAATCTGAGAGCACAGACCTTTAATAGTTGACTTGTTTCCAAAGGAGTAGCAGATTTTGTCGGTATCTTTGATGACTAAGTGAATGGTCATTTCATCTTTCTTCTTCCACTGGATGTTTTATTCTGGGACGGCGAGAGAAACCACCAGGGAGTGGGAATTCCAGCTATTCTTATCACAAATTAATTTTAATAAGTTCTTTCTGACCTGCTGCACAAAAGCAGCTGTTGAAATATAATTCATTGTGAATACCAGGGTCTGGCTTCATTGTCTTGCTTCATGCTGACTAACTGGAAGGTGAGCTTTCATCCTTCAGAATGTGAAATTATCATGCATGTGTGAAATGAACAGGATCTGCAAATTTCTCGACGCAGACTCAGTTGGCTGGTTTCAACATTTTCAGATAAAAATGATCACTTTGCGCACATTGATTCATTTACTGCACATTGATATCACAAAGCTTGTCTCAACCTGTGGTCATCTCACCACTGCAGCCATTTGAGGCCCTTGTTTCTTCTTTTAAAAAAAATGAATCGAGGGGTAACAATCCAATGATAGAATTAGAATTGGATAGTTCATATTTACCATTAACATAAAGGAATTAATTGGCAACACTTTGAGATATGAGTAGCACGGTGTAAAGGAAAGTTCTTTCTTCATGCATCAATAGTTGAAAAATCTGCTCCATGTGTGCCTCTTCTGATCGCTTCTACAAATACAAGATTTATATTAACATCGGGAGCTGCCAGTAACACCCTTCAATCTTCAGTCTCCGTGGATAATATCCACTGGCTCTTATTTGGTAGGAGGCTGTGTATATGAGCTCTGCGTCAGTAATCTTCACTCAGCCAGTTTTTCATGACTCCGTTCCCAGTCATCATTAATCCACCTCTGAGACTTACTTTTTTTCCCCTTGTCTTTTGACCTGTGAGGTTATATGAAGTTACTTTGCCATTTCATACAGGTTCCTGTCCACACTCCCCAGGATTGCAAACTAAACTGGAGGCTGAGGTAATCCTTCTTTGAAACAAAACCTTAATTTGTTATTAATGCAATGCACTTTGACTGAAAAGTCTTGAGCAAAGAGGAATCTCTTTTTCTTGGAATAAACCTCCTTTCTCTTTACCTCGAGAGAATATCCTTGGCAATGAAATGTATACATTTCCACACCAGCCAAACAATGAATCTATCTCCAGTCTCCATCTAACATACTCTTTACTCCTAATTAAAGTTCCTTCCAAATCTAACATGTTCAGCAGCTATTGGGTAAAATAATTGTATCAGTTGCATTGAAATCACCTCCAGCTCATGTACATCATATTTCATCTGTCACTGTGTTGTCAACATTTGCCTCCTGCAGGGTATTTGAAACCTGAGGCAATAATTTGCTTTGCTTCCATAATGTACGAACTGGACATGGGTAACATAGCATTGAAAGATTCAACAGAAGTTTATTACAGCTCCTGGTATGTGCATGTATTCCAGTCACGGACACTTCAATAAACCAAAACTGCAGATGCTGCAAATCTGAAGCAAAAACAGAGATTGATGGAAACACTTAGTGTTTTTGGGGTCCAGAGGCCAACATTCTGAAGAAGGGTCACTGCACCCAAAACCATTAACTCTGTTTCTCCCTCTGGCAATGCTGCTGGACCTGCTGAGTTCCTCCAGCAACCTCTGTTTGTGTTTCAGGCACTTCAACTTGGAATCCCTACAGTGGGGAAACAGGCCATTTGGCCCAACAAGTCCACACCGACCCTTCGAGGAGCAACCGACCCAGACCCATTCCCCTAACTCATGCACCTAACCTCCACATCCTTGAATACAATGGGCAATCAACCTTAACCAGCACATCTTTGGGCTGTGGGAGGAAACCAGAGCACCTAGAAGAAACGTCCTCAGATTCAGGGAGAATGTGCAAACTCCACATGGACAGATACCTGAGGCTGGAATCGAACCTGGGTCCCTGGTGCTGTGAGGCAGCAGTGCTAACCACTGAGCCACCATGCCACCATAACGTCAGGGGTAATACAAAGATATTGTGACAAACAGTAGCACACTTTCATCAGCAGGTCATGTTTCAAATGGCCCTGCCTCAGATGGAGTCTGAGACTTTTACACATCAGGTTATATTGAATGTTTTTTTTTCTTTATTCATGGGGTATGGGTGACACTGCCTGGGCCCAGCATTTACTGCCCGTCCCTTGCTGCCCCTTGAGATGGTGGGGGGTGAGCTGCTTTCTTGAACCACTGCAAGGGTTGACCCACAATGCCCTTAGGGAGGGAATTCCATAATTTTGACCCAGCGACAGTGAAGGAACAGTGATACATTTCCAACTCAGGATGGTGAGTGGCTTGGAGGGGAAGTTGTAGGGGGTGATGTTCCCATGTATCTGGTGCC
The DNA here is from genome assembly GCF_037043375.1 of Chiloscyllium plagiosum. Classification (NCBI taxonomy): domain Eukaryota; kingdom Metazoa; phylum Chordata; class Chondrichthyes; order Orectolobiformes; family Hemiscylliidae; genus Chiloscyllium; species Chiloscyllium plagiosum. Next base: position 4,453,311 of record NW_028270158.1, read on the forward strand.
CTTGTCCTTCTAGATGGAAGTGCTTGTGGGTTTGGAAGGTGCTGTCTTGATCTTCTACAGTGCATCTTGTAGATAGTACACATTGCTGTGACTGCTGAGCTCCTTTAATCTGTGGCTTCTTATTGACAACCCTTCAGTTACTGCTCCAATGCTCTACCTATCCTTTTAAGCTATTATTGTTTCCTCTCTGATTAGGGATTATTCCAAAAAGCTGTCTTAACCCTGGAAAGAACTTCAGCCTAACACTCTCTCTATTCCCACCCTCTGCTCTAATCAAAGGAAACACAGCTGAAATGTTACTTGGTTTTCTATCTAAGACACGACCAGACCAGCTGAATATTTCTAGCATTTTCTACTTTTATTCCAGGCCTGTGTTAGTTCACGTACCTGGGGAACTCTGCTATTCCTCTTTATGCAGCACCTCAGAAATTTACACATCAGCTAAGAGGGCAGCTGGACTCTCAGTTGTCCAGCTCATCTGGACACAGCATGCCCCACTACTGCCCTGACGTTCAGCACTGACTCTCAGGTAATGTCTCTAGAGTGACGCTTAGACACACAGCCTGAGCCACCGCTAAACGTACCTGCCCGAATGCCTATAGTGAGCACACAGTCTTTAGTTCCTTCAGTAAGATCACCCCAATGTGGCAAAGAATAGGTCTTTGTACAACTTCATCTTGTCCTACACAACAGTCAGGACAGAACAAAAAGGAAAAACAGCCATGCAACACAACACCTGAACCGATTCTAATCACAAAGAAACAACAACCATTGTATCAGTTCTGAACACAAGATCAGTGTTAATTCTGCAGGTGAATAATCCCATCTTAATGTGGAACCAATTCTACTGGCTCACAAAAGCTGATTTCTATTAAGTTTGTATTGGTTTTCTTTGAATGATTAAATCAAGGTTAATATCCTGTCAACTCTCATTATCTCATTTTTCTTTATTCACAGGAAGCAGGCAATGCTGGTTGGGCCAGCATTAATACCCCATCAACAACGCAGGTGTTATTGGGTCCCTATTTTATCGATGATGTGGGTGCTGGTGTTGGACTGGGGTAGACAAGGTCAGAAGTCTCGTGACACTAGGTTATGGTCCAACAGGTGTAATTGAAATCACTAGCTCCCGGAGCTTCACCTGATGAAGGGGCAGCGCTCTGAAACTCAAAGCAGCGCAAGCAGCGCTTTGAGTTGAGAAGACTGAGAGGGGATCTGATTGAGACATATAAGATTATTAAAGGATTGGACACTCTGGCAGCAGGAAACATGTTTCCGCTGATGGGTGAGTGCCGAACCAGAGGACACAGCTTAAAAATACGGGGTAGACCATTTAGGACAGAGATGAGGAGAAACTTCTTCACCCAGAGAGTGGTGGCTGTGTGGAATGCTCTGCCCCAGAGGGCAGTGGAGGCCCAGTCTCTGGATTCATTTAAGAAAGAGTTGGACAGAGCTCTCAAGGATAGTGGAATCAAGAAGGGTTATGGGGATAAGGCAGGAACAGGATACTGATTGAGGATGATCACCCATGATCATATTGAATGGTGGTGCAGGCTCGAAGGGCAGAATGGCCTACTCCTGCACCTATTGTCTATTGTCTATTGAAAGCTTGTGATTTCAAATAAAGCTCCTGGACTATAACCAGGTGACATTTGACTTCTGACTTTATTTTGTCGAGGCTTGAAATCCTGTAGGCTTGTGTTGGTGAATGCAGTCAGGAGCAGGCGTTATTACAACACCAAGTTTGGAATAGCTTTGTTTTCCTGTAATAAGACTTAATGTTACAGACAGTCCCTGGGTTAGGAACGAGTTTTGGCCTGGAGTCTGGACACGAGTCAATTTGTACGCAAGTCAGATCGCAATGCAGGACAACATAAAGGGCCGTTCCTAAATACACAAACCTTTAAAAGTATAGTCGGCTCTTTTATAGCATGATGGTGACATTCCCGTGCAAACCCTATATTACAGAAAATCTCGCTTTAGAAACAGCATTTAACAATGTTGATGATGTAATCACATTACAGACAACACACCTTTTAAAAGTTTGCACTTTATAAACAACGTCTCCAATTGGTCAATTGCGTTACAGTGAATTTGCGTTAATGAAACACATTACAGCAGAACAACCTGTATGCTGTTAGATTAGATTACTTACAGTGTGGAAACAGGCCCTTCAGCCCAACAAGTCCACACTGACCCGCCGAAGCGCAACCCACCCAGACCCATTCCCCTACACCTAAAACTACAGGCAATTTAGCATGGCCAATTCACCTGACCTGCACATCTTTGGACTGTGGGAGGAAACCGGAGCACCCGGAGGAAACCCACGCAGACACGGGGAGAATGTGCAAACTCCACACAGACAGTCGCCTGAGGCGGGAATTGAACCCGGTTCTCTGGCGCTGCGAGGCAGCAGTGCTAACCACTGTACCACCAATACTGTTCCTTCACTATTGAATGGAATGAAATTGACTCCTTTGCTGAAATAGCCTATAATTCTATAAAATACTTCCAGGAGGAGCTTGTGACTATCAGCTGTTACTATCTTACAGAAGGCATGGTTCATATTGTCGAGATCGCTTATCATTCCAGTTCAAACATTAAATCCCTGGACACGATAGTGTGATATTACAAGGCACTTGTAATAGATTAAAAAATTAAATTAAAGAGTTTCAGCTATCTTAAGATTTTTCAAAACGTCATGAAACTTTATTGAAAAGCTATTAAATGCTTAACAATTTTTGCTTCTTATTTGCAAATTTTCATTTCTCTATTTCTCTCTCTTTTTTGCTGGTGTGCCTTCAAAGATTCAAGCTAGTTGGTCATTGTTCATACCTGAATTGTTGTGGTGAGAGTTACAAACTCATGGTCAGTCAGATTTGAGACCAGTCCTGTCCTTACCCAATACCTTGGTGATGTGACTGCAGTCAGGAAAGTGGCAACTGTTTTCTATGCCAGATCAAAAACCATTTCAGGACAGCTCCATACTACCCATCGTCCAATGGCCTGGCAGAAAGAGCAGTCCAAACTTTGAAGACAGGTTTGAAGAAACAGCCTACAGCCTCCCTCGATACCAAACTGTGACAATTCTTCTTTGATTATAGGACCATCCCTCGTGCAACTACGGGGATAGCTCTGGCAGAGTTACTAATGGAGAGAAGACTCTGCACCAGGATAAATCTGATCTTCCAAGATTTGGGAAGGGGAGGATGAAACAGCATCAGGACCGCCAGTGCAGGACACAAGACTCCGCTAAGGGAAGGAGACAGTTTACTTCAGGGGAATGAAGCTTGGTGTAGGAGCCACAGGAATGACCCTGCATAGGCAAGAGGCAAGGTCAACGTGAGCTCAGGACCAGTGAGGTATAAAGTTCGAGTTGGTCCGGAACAAGTGTGTAGACCTTATGGAAGCTGCAAACTCACAAACAGTGGGGAGTAAGCCGTGCCCAGCTCTGTGGAAGAATCAGAAAAGCTGCTGGATACAAGCATTGACAAGACTTCTAAATCAAGATGGACATGCGAGCCCCTGTGCTTTCCACACCGCCCAATCAGACACTGAGTTAGACGATCCCGGCTCCGAGTTCCAGGAGGCTCTCCAAGAAAATGTCCTCAGAATCAGAGAGGGAGGGATGTAGTGACGGTAACGGGTTCAGCCGGGGGAACCTCATAGAATCCCGGTTCCCTGATTGGGGCTGTTAACCTGGTCCAATCAGAGAGCCCTGGCTGACAGAAACAGGACTGTCAGAGGTTCTGTTCACTCTGACAGCTGGCTCTGAGGGAGCTGGGTCAGTGTCAAGAGCTTCCCCCCATCCCCACTCCGTGTAAATAAAGGTTGACGGGATAGTGGCCTCTGTGGAGTTATTTCAAATACCATTTCCAAAAGTTAATTTGAAATCTGTACCCCAAAGATTTTAAACTACTCTTCAACAAAAAATCTCCTCACTCTCTTCCTATCCCACTTTAGATGACAATAGCGTTCATTTCAAAAGTAATTGTTTGGCTCTGAAGGTTTGTCTCAACAACCTGAATGTACAAAGAATTTACAGAAACAAATTCACCACAACAATCTGTCTCAGTGCTTATTCTCCACTCAACCTCGTCCACTCTTGCCTCAACTGCCCCTTCACCATTCTATACTGCACCAGCTTCCCCTTATTCAGAAGAACAGTTCCAGAAACAGGAAGCTTCAGTGATGAGGATAGATTGGAGAAATTGACAGATAGAAACAGGAGTGTCATGGATTCAGTTCACTCTGAGAGCTGGCTCTGAGGGAGCTGGGTCAGTGTCAGTAACGAAGGTCTTGGTGCCAGGATGCTGAACTCCGTGGAGTTATTTCAGACACTAGTCATGGCACTAGTCAAGTTTTTTTTTATTTCATTTGTGGGACATGGGTATCTCCATCTGGCCCAGTATTTATTGCTCGTCCCTAATTGCCCCTTGAGAAGGTGGGGGTGAGCTGTCTTCTTGAACTACTGTAAAGATGTTGTGAGTAAGTCTTACCAATGGGGAAGGATTTCATTCCCACAATGCCCAGCTAGGTAGTGATCTGGACCCCTCTTTGTGCTCAGTACAAGGCAGTACCATGCTTCATCGAATTCCCATACTCCAGGGTGGGCAGGATGAAAGTAGGAAACCAAACTTACAAATATCTCCCTCAGCTTCAGCCCCTTTGGATTCCGGGATTATTTGATAATTCCTAATTGCTGCAAGCATCATTGTAAAGCAGACCTTTGGAATTCTCACATCCTGTTTCCAATGCTTGGAAGCTACAGTGAGGTGTGCAATACAGTCTAACAAAGATTTCCAGAATGTATCCTTCAAAGTTGGGAATTCTTGCGGTATCCCCCATGTCAAGTCCTCTCAGGACCTTCTGTTGGTGTCCTGGTCTTCAAGTATGAATTAACCCTGACCCACCCCACAGCTCCAGGCAACATACCTAGTTTCAAGAAATGTGACGCTGGAAACGCACAGCAGGTCAGACAGTGTCTGAGAAGCCGAAAAGGGCCAAAATGTTGACTTTCCTGCCCCTCGGTTGCTCTCTGACCTGTTGTGTTTTTCCAGCTCCACATCTATTGCCTCTGGTTTCCAGCATCTGCCGTCCTTACTGCCTCCCAACACATCCTGTTTCTCAGTGTTGTCTTACAACTTTAAAGAGACTGAATAGAAATCCTAATCATCTTGGAACTGACGTGGCAAATGGATGATGATAGATCTGATTGCTGAGTTTGAAATTGCAATTTAAACCAATAAAATGGACAATCGCTTCTGTAAACGCTCATTCTTCAGACCCATTTAAGCTCTTTAATGTCACAATGTCCCAGATGAGATCAGATCACATTAGAATTCAGCCTGTGCTGATATGGAATTTCTTCCTGCGAATATCTCAGCAGAAAACAAGTGAATCTAAGCTGTTTCACTTCGGAATTGAATAAAAACTGAAAGAATTGCCGATTCTGGAAATCCGAAACAAAATCAAAAATTGCTGGAAAAGCTCAGCAGATTCGGCAGCATCTGTGGAGAGAGATCAGAGTTAATGTTTCAGGTCTGGTCACCCTTCCACAGAACTGGAAGAGTGTTCTGAGGAAGGGTCACTGAACCCGAAACCTTAACTCTGATTTCTCTCCACAGATGCTGCCATACCTGCTGAGCTTTTCCAGCAATTTCTGATTTTGTCACCTCTGAACTTTCTGGTGAGTGGCAAGTTGGTAAAACCTTCAGTCACTGGTGTTCTGCTGGAACCCTTCTTCCTTAAGGTGGCTTCATCAGACTGCTCCACAGAGTGTCCTCCAGTTTGACATGTTTACCCAGTGTTAATGAGAAATAAATGAATCACTGCCCTGAGGGACAGTGCAAGCATGCGAGTGAAATGAAAGATAAACGATGTCTCAACTAATTTTATGATTTATCGATTCAAACTTTGCTTGTCTTGCAATGTGAGAAAGCTCATTCCTCTATTCAGCAGATCAGTGGTGTCACTTCTGTTAATAGGTATCATTACCCTGGCATGAATGTGTGTGTAAAAATGAGACGTGGTGCTAACCTCAGCAGCTTCCTTTCATTGCAGTCAATCTGCCAAGAGTGGAAATTAATGTGTTTTATTTCTTCCCAGGGCTGTTACTTGTCCATCATGAGTGTTTTTCTCATTGTTCTCCAAAACAGGTTCATCTTTAAGCAACTACAGATTCACGCGTCAAATTATACAACTGACACATCATCTGTTTTCATGGTTCTTGCCAGGAATATTACTTCCACAGGCTTGTTGAGAAGATTAAAAAAAAAAGTTTCACCGCAAACATCGGAAAGGTGGAAGAAAAAACACCCTGCAAATATTGGAAAGAGATGCAGAGTTAGTCGCTCAGGTTAACTCCCAACCATGATTCCAATAGCAGCCCCTTGACACTGAGACAGCAAATCAGGAGTTCACACTCCATACTGCACCACAACATATCAGCAAACTCTCCAGTGCAGTGCCGAGGGAGAGCTACAATGGTGGAGGTGGTGTGAGCTGTGGATGAAACAGTAAACTCCACACACGACACTGACTTAGTCTGATATCTAAGTTCCTTCCTGCTCGCTGAGTCAAAACCAGGGCACTGACAGCGCTGTGGTTGTGCCTACACCCTGCAGAGAGCAATAGTTCAATAGTCCACCATCACCTTCTCCAAAGGCAATTTGAGGTGGGCAAGAAATGCAAATACAGATTGCTGAAGAAACTCAGCAGGTCTGACAGTGTCACTGGAGAGTGAAACAGAGTTAACATTTTGGAACCAAAAGAGAAAATGCTGTAAAATCTCAGCAGCATCTGTAAGGAGAGAAGAGAGCTGACGTTTCGAGCTAACTGACCCTTTGTCAAAGCCTTAACATTTTAGGTCTGATAAGACAGAATAGAATATGTAGAACACAGAGACCTAGGGGCTCCAGTACATAACTCTTTGAAATTTGTGTCACATGGGTGGTTAAGAAGATGTTTAGCATGCTTGTCTTCATTGCTCAAACCTTTAAGTAGAGGACTTTGGACATTCCGTGGATGTTGTACAGGATGTTGACGGGGAATACTGTGTCCCGTTCTGGTCTCCTTATTAAAGGAAGGATATTATAAAGCTGGAGAGGATTCAGAAGAGATTTACCAGGATACTGCGAGGAATGCAAGGTTTGAGTTATAAGGAGAGGTTGGATAGGCTGGGACTTTTTTTCACTGGAGCGTAGGTAGAGAGGTGATCTTATAGAAGTTTATAAAATCTTGAGGGGTATAGATAAAGTGCACTTTCCCAAGGGTGAGGGATTTCAAGACAAGGGGACATATTTTTAAGGTGAGCAGAGAAAGATTTTAAAAAGACGTGAAAGGATTTTTTTTTACACGGAGTGTTGCTGGTGTAGAATGAACCTCCAGAGGAAATGGTGGATGCAGGTGCAGTTGCAACATTTAAAAGACATTTGGATAAGTTCATGGATAGGAAAGATTTAGAGGGATATGGGCCAAGTGCAGGAAAATGAGACTAAATTAGTTTCGGAAACCTGGGTGGAATGGACAAGATGGAATGAAGGGTTAGTTTTCCTGCTGTATGACTCCATGACTCTAAGTGAGTTTGAAGTGCAGGTTCATAGCTCCTTGAAAGTGGAGTCGCAGGTAGATAGAATAGTGAAGAAGGTGTTTGATATACTTGCCTTTATTGGTCAGAGCATTGAGTACAGGAGTTGTGAGATCATGTTGCTGCTGTACAGGAAATTGGTTAAGCCACTTTTGGAATATTACGTGCAATTCTGGTCTCCCTGCTACAGGAAGGATTTTGTGAAACTGAAGAGGGTGCAGAAAAGATTTACAAGGATGTTGCCAGGGTTGGAGGATCTGAGCTACAGGGAGAGGTTGAACAGGCTGGGTCTGTTTTCCCTGGAGCGTCGGAGGCTGAGGGGTGACCTTATAGAGATTTACAAAATTGAGGGGCATGGATAGGATAAATAGACAAAGTCTTTTCCCTGAGGTCATAGGTTTAGGTGAGAGGGGAAAGGGACGTAAGGGGCAACCTTTTCACACAGAGGATGGTGAGTGTAAGGAATGAGCTGCCAGAGGAAGTGGAGGAGGCTGGTACAATTACAGCATTTAAGAGGCATCTGGATGGGTATATGAATAGGAAGGGTTTGGAGGGATATGGGCCAAATGCTGGCAAATAGGACTAGTCTAGGTTGGGATATCTGGTCGGCATAGAGGAGTTGGACTGAAGGGTGTGTTTCTGTGCTATACATCTCTATGACTCTATTACTGTTCTTTGGGACTCAATACTGAGTTCCACAACTTCAGTGTATGGCTCTGTCTTCAACTTTCCTTACATCCCCACCCTCCCCAAACCATGTTTCATTGGCTTTGCTCTCAGTGGAGCAGACCTATGTTCCCCTTTTGACACTGGGCATTTATACTAAGTTTACATCTCAATCACTCCTCTACCACCAATGTTGCTGCCTTAGTCCTTTGCTCTGGCCACCCTTATCGATATTCCACTTGCCCCCCTCCTGTCACAAGCATCACTATTTTATAGCTCCTTTCATTTTTGAAGAAGGGTCACTGGACCCAGAACGTTAACTCATGTTCCAATCTCCACAGATGCTGCCAGACCTGGTGAGTTTCTCCAGTAATTGTGTTACTCCAGCGTCCACAGGCTGCCTCTCCTGGTACTGTCCTGTTGCAGAAAACAGTGTCAAGAAACTGATGCTCTCTCTCTCTAATTTTCAATTACAGAGGAAAGTTTCTAACCTTTAGTCAGTTGGCATGACCCTCTCAGAATTCTGACGGCCTAAACATTTCAATTCTAACGACTTGAAGTTTTCTATATAAACTCTCCTAGCTTGGGAGTTTTCCAGACTAGTAACCTTATAAAGAGTCAAGAGTGAGGTGCTGGAAAAGCACAGCAGGTCAAGCAGCAACTGAGGAGCAGGAGAGTCAGGATGAAGGGCTAATGCCCGAAACATCGACTCTCCTGCTCCTCAGATGCTACCTGACCGGATGTGCTTTTCCAGCACCACACTGTTTGACCCTGATCTCCAGCATCTGCAGTGCTCACTTTCTCCTTACAGCTGTGATATGCCAAACACATGGGCTGAGAACGCAGTAGACCCCCCCTCCCCCACCCCCAAACCCATGGAGAATACGTTCCAGAACCAATCACGGAAGAGGTCTGGGTGGGTTACTCTTCGGCGGGTCGGTGTGGACTAGTTGGACTGAAGGGCCTGTTTCCACACTGTAGGGAATCTAATCTAATCTAAAAAAATTCCAAAGCCATGGATAGGAACGAGCCCATTCATTTCAGTGGGAAATGTACCTTCCCGGCAGCTTCCTGGTTCCTGACTGTTCCCTTTAATATGTTTGGGCCACAGTAAACCGTGGGTAACTGAAACCACGGAAAACAATTCCATGGATACAGGGGTCACTTTGTATTAGGTATAAATCACAACAACAGTGTTACAATCTCAGCTGATGTTAGTATTGGACTTGTCAGGTCCGAGGCTTGATAGGTCATAGATTTATTTTTTGCTCTAGTTAACCTCATGGGTTAGATACTGAAATGGTCACATGGGGTGGAAATGTAGTTAGAAAGAAAGGAACAAGGAAAGCTATATGTAAGACACAAATTCAAAATACTGCAGATGCTGGAAATCTGAAGCAAGCCCACAAAATGTTGGAGAAACTCAGCAGGTCTGGCAGCAGCTTTGCAGAGAGAAGCAGAGTTAATGTTTTGAGTCCAGTGTGACTCTCCCTCAGAACTCCTCATCTTCAATTCTGAAGAAGATTAATACCAAACTCAAAACATTAACTTAGTTTCTCTCTCTACAGGTGCTGCCAGACCTGCTCAGTTTCTCTGGAATTCTCTGTACTAAGACACTCAGGAAGTTCCAATTTCTTTTTGTGTACCATCAGTCACAGAAGCACAATCCCAGAGAAATGACAGCACCAACCCTAAGAAACCCAAACATATAAATAGAAAGTGGGCCACACATCCAGTGCTTCATTCGGAGGCTCACTGAAGATGTTACCTAGTATGGTGATGAAACGTCTGAAAATAAACCCTCCAGCTCAGCAAACAAACCTACATCCAAAATGTCAATCCAGTTAAATCTTTATTTAACTGATGGTTTCCAGTCTCTTTTCTTCTTCAATTGGAGAGGAAATTTTCTAACCCTTAGTCAGTTGGCATGACCCTCTCAGAATTCTGATAGCCTAAACGTTTCAATTTTAATGACTTGAAGATTTCTATATAAACTCTCTGAGTCTGGGCAGGATACACTTTGGAGGGTCAGTGTGGGCTTGTTGGGCCGAAGGGCTGTTGCCACATTGTAGGGATTCTAATTCTCTCCTGGTTTGGCAGCTTCACAAACTAGAAACCACTTCTGCTGCTGAGGTAATATGAAAAAAAGAATCGTGGATGCTGGAAATCTGAAATGAAAACAGAAATTGCTGGGGAAGCTCAGCAGGTCTGGCAGCATCTGTGGAGAGAGAGAGAGAGAGAGAGACAGAGTTAATGTTTTGAGTCTAGTGACTCTTCAGTAGAACTGATGGTAGCTGGGAAAGGTTGGTACTTGTGCTGAATGGGGGAGAAGGAGTGAGTGGATAGACGGAGATGGAGCCCAGGCAGACAGAATGACAGTTAGGGACTGAAGGGACGGGCAATAGCACGTCTGCTGAGATGACTGTTTCCTCTGATTGGAAATGGTGAAAATACTGGGAAAGTTCCAATTTCTTTTTGTGGGAAAAAAATGTAAAACCAATTAAACATTGATGTCTGGGATGGCTCTATCCTGATGCCATTGTTGATTTAGAGAGTTTATACTCAACACTATCTAATATAGACAGTCAATGATTTGTAGCAATTTTGTGATAGTTCATTGAGTTTGTTAAGGAGTAATGGTTTGATACGATGCATTAGTTAATTAGACTGGGAAAGTATTTTCTACTTTTGGAATGGAACCTGGATTCTTCTGAACTGACCTTCAAACTTTTGTTATGAAATAAAAATCAAACTAATTGTCTTAATGCATTTATATTGCCTGTCATAAACCCAGCAGTATGAGCACTTCATTCATTAACACCACAGGCGCTTGCCAGGCAATTGGATTCAGTCATACTTCCTCTTAGAAAACATGCATTTCGATCACTACCCTAATAACTTCCTGATCTTTTAAAAAATAAATTACCTTCACAAAATTAAGCAAACTCCATCAGTCTCTTACTTTCTTAAATCCTACTTCCAAAAATAAGAACAATACATTGAAGTATTTTATTACAAAAGGGATTGTGTGAGAAAATGGGATAATCAATGTGTTTCATTGAGTCATGTGTGAGATTCATGGTGTTTTTATTGGGATTGGTGCACTTGAAGATGAATGCACCTGTATTGACTAGTCATACAAGGTCATTGAACTCTTTGGAGCACTCCATCCTGATCCTCAGGGCTAGGTTTCTGGGTTAACCACCAATGTGTGTTCACAGAGCCTACAGTGGAGAGATCACATCTCCTAGATGGATGCTGGAGATTAGAGTTGAGAGTGTGGTGCTGGAAAAGCACAACAGGTCAGGCAGCATCCGAGGAGCAGGAAAATCGATGTTTCAGGCAAAAGCCTTTCAATCACATCTCATTCTCTATCCACCTCAGTCATTAAAGAAACCAGTGCAGTATCAGGGAAACTTTGAGAAAATAAGCTCTTCAGACATACAGAAGTACCTTTTCTTTCTGCTTATTCCAAAAACATATCCAGCACCTGCTAGAGTGAAGCCTCCAATGTAGAAAGCAGAGGATGACTTGAAGTCATGCAGGCTAACTTTAAATGGTGAATAGTCTTGACCAAGTTTTGATCCCCAGCAGAGGGATGTAGTCACGCAATGGAATGTTTAGCTCTTTATTCTTCCTGTCTGTAGCAAATATGCTCCCCATTTAAACTTACTGCTTGTGTTTGAGCCTGTTTGTGAGATTTCATTTTATTATTTTCCTTTGGGATAGTAAGTGATAGGATTTCTCTTTGTTTCATTTTAGTAAAATTTTCCAATTCTTCCTTAGTCTAATGATAGGATCACAAGGTGATCAGCTCCTTGCAATGCTGCTGTACTCATTAGCCCTGTTCTGTTTTCATAACGAGGTCACTTGACATTATTTCCGAAGGTTGTCTTGGTGAGCAGGCCTGAACAGAGGAAGAGGAGGAAGACCCAGGGAGGAGTTCCCAAGGACAGCATGCTCTTTTCTCAATGAGGCTGAAACATTACACGCCATTATCCTCTTTGTCAAAGAGTCATAGAGATGTACAGCACGGAAACAGACCCTTCAGTCCAACTCGTCCATGCCGACCAAATATCCTAACCTAATCTAGTCCCATTTGCCAGGACTTGGCCTGTATCCCTCAGAACCCTTCCTATATACCCATCCAGATGCTTCTTAAATGTTGCAATTGTACCAACCTCCACCACATCCTCTGGCAGCTCATTCCATACACGTACCGCCCTCTGTGTGGAAAAGCTTTCCTCTTGGTCCCTTTTAAATCTTTCCCTCTCACCCTAAACCTAGTCCTGGGCTCCCCCACGCCAGGGAAAAGACCTTGCCTATTTACCCTATCCATGCCACTCATCAGTGAGCCATCCCTAACTGTCATAGTTACATCTGTCTAATTAACTAATGCATCATATCAAACTATTACTCCTTAACAAACTCAATAAACTATCACAAAATTCCCAGACATAGATAAGAGTGTTAACCCCACTGTTCCACCTCTCCAATGTGACACTTGACTGAAATATTAATCAGGGACAGGGCAAGGACAGAGGCAGAAGGAGTGGACAAACCTTTGACTGTCTATATTAGATAGTGTGAGCATAAACTCTCTAAATCAACAATGGCATCAGGATAGAGCCATCCCAGACATCAATGTTTAATTGGTTTTCACTTTGAGAAGCTAGGCAGCAGCACTCTGATGTCAGAGTTAAATGGACATTGAGTAGTTCTGTAATATGAACAGGAAATTTCTACAGGACTGGAGTGTGGTAGCTTTTCCTCATCAATTTGTTCAGTGATGTCATGACACACCTCTAGAGCAGGTGGATGTCCTGGCTCAGAGATAGGGACACTACCACTGCACCACAAGCGATGTGTGGCAAAATGTAACTGGTAAATAACTTAATGATAACAGGAAGGATCATCAGTAGCTGTATTGGAATTGTTGAAATGTGCAAAGGTTAATCCAAGTATATCCTTGACAGACTTTCTAAAGTGATTATTAAAGAAACAATCAAGTTTGAATCAGTCCACAATAAGTTAACCACTTTGTTGGATAAGGAAAATAAAACGCTGACGGGGAAAAATGATTGTCAATAAGAATGCAATGTCTCCAGTGTCACATGTAACTTAAGTAAAAGACTGCAGGTGGACCGAATGTTACAACTGGGCAAAATGGATATTGATTTTGAAACTGATAATAAAACGTACTTTTCCCCTGGTATAACAAAAACGAAATCATGCCAACCAGAAATCTGTCAACAGAGAGAAGCTCTGGCTGCTACTTCACAAGACTAGGCAGAGATAGGTGACCTTGGGAACATAGTTCAGAGTGTTAACCCCACTGTTCCACCTCTCCAATGTGACACTTGACTGAAATATTAATCAGGGACAGGGCAAGGACAGAGGCAGAAGGAATGGACAAAAGTACAGTTAATGAAGAGATCTCAATTCTGCACATGCCCCATTCTGCTGGTGAGGTTCAAGAAACCCCTGTGAAAATTGGATTGTACTCACAGAGTTCCCGTGACAGTGACTACAAAAGCATCCTTACCTTCGACTGAAATCAATACTAAAACAGGGAGCAGTCTGACCGTACCACTAATTCAAATCAAATTTGATTGAAAGAATGTAAAAAGTGAATTTCCCTGCAAGTACTACAAACTTATATCTAAAAATTAATATTTTATTTAAGAGCTGTAAAAACATTTCTTGGTACGAAAAAGAATTGGCTTGTTCTCAAAACATGTAGAGAAGCAGATTGACAAAATAACATGCTACTTCAAGGATACAATGGGAAATTTAATTGGAGTTTAATGAAACAAATAAATTTAATGCTTTAAAACATTTATTCAAAATGAGAGCCAAAGGAAATGGGCTGGCTAGTTTTCGTTGTTTAAAAGGAAGGGTAAGAGTGTTTGGGAACAAATTAATTGACCACAAAATGAAACCTCTCAGCACAGTAATACTGCTGAGGCTGTATACAAAAGGAAACGCAAGTCCATTATTCTCAAATTTGAATTTGGATCATTTTAAAAGAAGGGAAAGTCCACCATAACCTGGCCAGTTACTTTTGAGAAAACCTGTATGGGATTTTGAATGAAAGTACAAAGCAAAATAAATTGGTAAAATAAATTAAAGAACTTGGATACTGAAAATCTGAAATGACAACAGAAATTGTTGGGGAGACTCAGTAGATTGGCAATGTCTGTGGGGAGAAAGCAGAGTTAACATTTTGACTCCAGTGAAGAAATGTTAATTTTGTTTCTCTCTCCTCAGATGCTGTCCGACCTGCTGAGTTTCTCCAGCAATTTCTGCTATTGTTTCAAATTTTAATAATGTTGAAAACCACACAGGAATTTCAGTTTTAAAGATATTAGAAAAGTATTTTTCTTTTATTTTCTTAACAACTGGACAGTAAGGTAACCCCACCTGTCCCCCCCTCCTCCACCCCCACCCCAGAGTTCCTAAGACAAAGCGAATGGTAAATAATGAGATGGCCCACCCAGAATAAATGAATACTCACAAAGATAAAGTGAGCATCAAATAGAATGGGAGTAACTCAGATACAGTTAAATGAAATGTATTAAGTGAAAGGAAATTATACATAAAATAAATTATTGACAGAATCACTTGGAGATTTTTGAGTCCTTAGCTATGAATTGTTCTCAAGAGAACTGAATTGGATGATTTTCCCAACACCCGGAATATGGGGACCAGACA